>NC_135232.1:883995663-884296288 GCF_051348905.1 Ranitomeya variabilis | reverse complement strand
AGAGTTAGTTAAAACAGCCGATGAGATGGGAATTCTGAATAAGAGCGAGAAAGAATTCCTTGGGGTAAAAAACCCTAAGATGGCAGTATATTACCATCTTCCTAAGGTTCATAAAGATGAGTTTAACCCACCTGGACGACCCATCATAGCGGGGATTAATTCTTTAACATCAAATCTAGCAGCATTTGTGGACTCCTTTATGAATGAGTCTGTCAGAAATTTGGGTTCTTATCTCAGGGACTCCACCCACTTAATACAGGAATTGCAGAAAATTACATGGGGTGGTGATTTTTTGTTTATATCTATTGACGTGACTGGTTTATATTCTAATATTGACCACACTATTGGCCTTCAATGTTTCAAACTTTATATTGATAGACTATCTAATGTGACCATGGCCCAAAGAGAGTTTTTGATGAAAAGTATGACTTTTATTCTAGAGAACAACTTTTTCACATTCGGGGAGACCATTTATCACCAGATACGGGGGACCGCCATGGGTTCGAAGGCAGCGCCTACGTATGCTAACTTATTCATGGCTGCCTTTGAGTCCTGGTATGTCCTCCATTGCAAACACAAACAGAATCTGGTCCTATACAAACGTTTTATAGATGATATATTTATCATCTATGATAATGCAGATAATATGGTTTTTGATTTCCTTGATGCTATAAGGGATAATCATTGGGGTATAGAGCTCATTCCCTGTGTGGAAAGTAAGAATGTCACCTTTTTAGACTTGAACATCTATATTGATGATGCTGGAGAGATCATGACCAAAAACCATTTTAAAAATGTGGATGCCAATGGGTATGTTCATTATGATAGTAACCATCACAGACCATGGCTTAGAAACATCCCAAAGAACCAGTATTATAGGATTAGAAAAAACTGTACTTCTGATGCAGCATTCAGGGAACAAAGTAAAATTCTGAGGGAGAGATTTCAAGAAAAAGAATATCCTGTGAAGCTTGTCAAAAAGGCTTATAACTCTGTTAAGGGTTGTTCCCAAAATGAGCTTATACATCTTGACAAAAATAAGGGCGCTAAGAAAAACCTTTTTGAAACAAATTTTATCACTACTTTTTCGTCACAAAATGTACAAATACGGAATATATTAGAAAAACATTGGAGTGTGATCTTAAATGATCCTTAACAAGGTGGTTCCTAGGAAACCAACAGTAACATTTAAAAGGGCCCCCACCATCAAAAACGTCTTGGCACCCAGTGTAGTAAAGATTTCCACCTCTGGATGCACTTTAGTAGGTAATGAAAGGATTGGCCGTAATGGGTCTTACCGATGTAATGGACGTGGGTGTAAATGTTGTAGATCTATTAATAACAACGTTGACAGTTTCATGTCGTTTGTAAAGAAAGGGAAGGCTTTTAATATCAATTCTAGAATGACGTGCCAGACAGATTATGTAATCTATTTAATTCAGTGCAACTGTGGTAAACAGTACGTAGGAAGGACTTCTCAACCTCTTCACAAACGTGTCAACTCCCATAGGTTTAATATCCTTAGAGGTTTTTCTAAACATGGATTGTCGCGACATTGTACCATAGTTCATCATGGCAATGTTAAATTATCTGTTACCCCCATTGACCATGTGCCTGTGAATACACCTAGGAGATTGGAGATCCTGGCTAAAAAAGAAACATATTGGATATTTAAGTTGGGCACTTTAAGCCCTGGTGGATTGAATGAGGTAAGTGACCTCTTCTAGAAACCAATAACTAATATCATGAATTTTCATCACATTGACATTCCTCTGTGATGGATTTTTTTGATGGTTGGAGTTCCTCCGTGTGACGATGTGGCGAGAGACTATTGACTATAGTGGCCCCCATTTTCCATGAATCCAGGTGGCTGACTGGTCTAGGGTGCTGCTTATTTCTTTGCAGTGTTTGTAGACCTCTAGATCAAATGGGTTCAATTCCTGTATGAACCGTTGAAATTGAGTATATGGGAATTTACCTTCCCTTTTACTTCATGTGATTCTTGTTCCATCAATCCTATTGATATTGAAGTACACTACAGACACGCTATGTAGTGTTAGTTATCTCATACTGGCCCTTGGTTTCCTTTGCTATGGGTCAATATATGATATTTTAAGTGTTTTGAATGGGTTAAACTGGTGAATCAAGATAAATAGTTGCCCTCACCTAAGACCACTTGGTGGTTTAGTGGTATAAGACGGAGGTTTAATCTCTGGAGGATAGTTTTTAGGTTTCTTCCAGCGTGAGTTCTAATCCTGGTTTATCTGGATACCAGAAATGTTTACATTTGTTTTTATTATTTATTGATGAATATATATGGTTTTAAAGTTTGATCATTGTGTTTCAATGTATTTTAATGTTTTGTATCCAATATTATGGGTGTATTTATAAATTTTTGATCTAAAGTGGGCGTTCCCACCAGAAGTGATGTCGTAAGAGGGTGGGACTTATACATGTTTTGTGTTTTTTTGATTGTATTTGTGGGTATATATACCTGGTTTTACTGATGAATCTTGATGCCCTGATGAAGTGGCCTGTTTGCCACGAAACGCGTAGGCTAATAAACAGAGTGTGTGTGTAACTCTGTTACCTTTATTGTGGTCTGCGCGGCTTCTATCCTCCGGTTCTATCTTTTTCCATGTGGATCCATACTGTTTGCCGGGAGCCTGCTGCGACCATACGTGCTTATCCAAGGGAGTTGTGACCTATCACAACCAGACCAGGTGAGTCTGTTTTGTGGGGGTCCAGGTGATTGCGATACCTGAAGGTATTACTCTATGTGCGCTTCTTTTTCTTGTTTCATAGAACTCAGTGGACGTACAAGAGAAATTAACAGCAGAAGAAAGTCAGTACTCCATTTTGCGAAACACGTAAGATGTATTGAAGACCGTACTGTATAGTATTTCTGCACATGGACTTCCAATAAAGCAAACAGAGTGCCAACTTTCTTCTGTTGTTATGCATCCTTGCCTGCTCTGGCTGTTGTGCCTCCTGGGGGCAGGAAAATCACTGAAATGCATGGAAATGCAACACCTGCTAGGGCCGTGGGGTACTCGGAATCGGGTTGAGTGGCTCTTAAAGGGGTGGTCACGGCAGCAGTGTCCCGCTTCGTGGCCCTGGGCGCGCAATAAAAGGGATGAGGGAATGGTTATAGGGGATTGTTCGTGACGCCACCTGTGGTATTCGGCTCTACAGTAGATGGCCGACACTGCTTAAAGGGACTGCTGGGGCCAATGGTGATGCATCTAGGATGGTCCTGCTCCTCAAAGGTGAAGCGGGGCCCAAGAGCTACCAGAACAGTCTATGAGGGGTTGTGGAAGTTGGGGTGCAGGAATGATTGGAAGACACAGGGACTGTAGTTTCTTTACCTTTAATTGTAGGTGCAGTCCAGAGCACAGGTACAGGTGGTATTGGAAATTTGGGCTACCTGGAAGCAATTCAGAATCCCCCTAGCAAGGTGAGGTTGGAAGCCTCTCTGCTGCCCTGTTCTTTAGGTTCTTGATCACTTAAGCTGTCTTGGAGTCCCTCTTTCAGTCTGTCCTTTAAGTGGAACACTACCCACATGGCAGGCAGCTAGAGCCTTTTTCTGATGTCACTCCCTCATGGTGACTCCAGGGTCTCTAGTTTGCTGCATCAGATGTGGCCAGGAGACCTGCAATCTCCTGTTCTCCAGATTCAGTTGCGGAGCATACAGTTCCCCCCACAACCACGGACTCCGGTGACCGGTCTGTTGTGCTCAGTCCTGGGGTGAGCTCAATCGCAGCTCCTATCCCCAGCTTATCCTGACTTGCTTCCTCTTCATTCACTAGCTCAGACTAACTGACTAACCCCGCCTCCAGACCAAAACTTATCCGGGAAGCTCCCCAGAAACTGGGTTTAGAGATCCCCCTTCTGGTCTGGAGTCAGGAAAGGTGTTACCTGCTAAGGGAATCCCTTCTTGCTTCCAGGCATGACATTACCACCTGTGAGGGAGGCATTGCCACTGTGGCATCTGGACTCCTGGGGTGCTACAGAAACAGTGCTGAAAAGGAATAGGAACAGCAGGGGGAAGATGCCTGGAGGCATTTCTGACTTGCACGTCGCTTCTGGGAACAAAGTTGTCAAAATATTACGCCACTTTTGCGGAGTGGCAATAAAACATACAAAACTGAACATAAAATGCAGCCAGGTGAGAAATATTATTCTTATACTTTGTTTTGCACTTGCAATCTCTCTGGATCTCTCCATATCTCTAGGTAAAAGCTTCAAACACGGTTCAAAGAATCTACATCACCAGTGAGTTTTGTGTTTTGTCTGCTTATGAGAGTTGAATAATAGAGTAATAAGATGATACTTGTTATCTGTATTTCTGTATTTTCTGTCAATATATTAACTGGTTGTATAGTGCAGAGCTGGGGCAGACAGTGCAGTTCTGTTGTTTTGGTCTTCAGGTCATCTTGGATTGTCAGTACATTGTATAGGGTTGTGTTTCTGTGGTTTGTTTTTTATGTTTATGTAGTTGGCTTTGGTGTTTGGTGGACACTGCTGCAGTTTCACATATGTTGTGTTAATTCCAAGGTACAGTAGGCAGGCTGTGCAAATCTTTGTACGTATGTATATGAGAACCTCTGAATGACCTGAGTGAGATGAGTGATGAGTAACTGAGTATAAGGGATATAGATAAGTCCCTGATTGATGAAGGGTTCCATTAGGTGTGGTCCTCTGTATGTGACAGAGGACATTACTCAACTCACTTTGAGCTGAATCAGGCAGAGTGATTGAGATAAGGGATTTTGATTCTCTTCTTGTAAAAATCAACTGAAAAGTGAAAAAGAAAAAAAGAAAAAGAAAAATCCCTGAATGAGCACATATGAATGAATCATCACATGAGTATCATTACTTATCCAATTGTTGCTGAGGGTCCAGGACGGATGAGTTGTGGATATTTTTAATCTACATCTGAGATTCAGTGAAACCCGTGTTGTATGTGGTTTGACATTGGATGGGTTTCTGTATGTGCTTTGGCCAGACGCGGTCAAGATCAGATTATTCAAATTGTGTAGTGATCTGCCCATATAGCAAAATTGTTTTGATTTTCAGAGGATGAAGGTTGTGTAGAAATTGATTAAGTCTAAGAGCTGCTATATTCTGTTTCTGTGTGAAGGACACTAAATTTCTAAAATTCTGATGGGAGTGGTGAATGATGCCGCTGCGCAATTGCTTGTGAGTTTCTCCTCTCTGTTCTTATCTCCGCTAAGTGCTTGATGGGAGGGGTGAATGATGCCACTGTGCGAGTTCTCTGTATTTTTTTTGTACTTGGTGTAGTACATGCTGGGACATTTGTGTTTGAAGCAACAGTACTGTATTGAAGTAGAAAGGAATATTGTAAGGTGAAGTTGGAAGTTGAAAGTAAAATATGGTGCCTATTTTTAGAAGGAAACTTGTAAGTGATAGTATGGTTATCAGTGTGTGTTGCCACCTGCTTCTAGTTGTGTGATTGATATATAGCTAATTGAGGATCAACAAAAGGAGGTAGCCAGCTGCACGGCTGATCTAGTAGGTTAGAGGCCTAACACATCTGGGCCTTTTTACTTTAGTCAGCGGGTTTTTGTTGTGGGTAAGAGGCAAAGAGCCTTCCCACGTTCCATGGAGCTGGGCTAGTAGGTTAGAGGCCTATCACATCTGGGCTTTCCTATTCTAGTCAGCTGATCTAATGGGTGAGAGGCAAAGAGCCTTCTTGTTACATCCTGTAGGTCTACCGAGTGAGAGGCAAGGAGCCTTCCTGCTACACCTTGACAGGCTCGCTCTGACTTGCTATGTGTGGCCCGTAGACAAGGTCCAGGCACAGTAAAAGGGCATTTGCAGAATAAAGGTGAGCTGTCTGGAGAATAAGTTGAAGCCATGGGCGACTTGTTCTGTGTGCAGTCAGGGCCCCCAATGGGATCCAGAACAGCTGTACAGATTGTAAAAGACAGAGAAAGAAAGGAAGCAGTGAAAGATGTGGGACCAATATTGAAAAAGGCAAAAATGCCAGAGTGTGGATGTTTGGATGTACAAAAAAAGGCACAGACAAGGGAGAAAAATAGCAAGTGAATAAATGGTGTCTGAGAATGTGTAGCTGTATGGAAGTAAGGTGCATTATGAATGTTTTGATACACAAAAGTCCGACTATGACCAACACATTAGTGCTACTGTCATACCTTTGTATTCCCAGAGACCCAGACAAGATAGATGGACTTGTAAACACTGTGGTCAGCCAAACCCAGACTGGAGAGATACTTGTATGACCTGTGCTGCAACCCGACCTACGCGAATTGCACTGAATCCTGTCGCGACAAGATCACATGTAGTGACATGAGAAGCTGACACAGTAGTGTGGTTAGTGGGTAGTGGGGACACTGACTTTTGGGGAGGAAGCTGACAGTAATCCTGAGAGGGAGGAAGTTGTAGAACAGCATGTCACCCCCACTGATCATCCAGTCACCTCCACCACCAGACCCATCACCAGAGAAGCATCCACATCAAGATCAAGAAGGGTGACTAGCGTAAGACAGATACAGTACAGGAGTTTTATCCCTGGAGCCCCTCTGACCAGCTAGCTACGCTAAAACAGTCGCCTAACCCTGAGAACCAACTTTCCCATTTTACAGACAAATAAAGACAATACAACGCATGTATAAGTGCACCTGGGCAGAGAGTTTGGTGAGCACAAAGGCAGGTGACATACTAGGACGCATAATTAAGATTTTTACAGATGTGACAAAAGGACGCTAGGTAGACTGATTTTGATTGACACTGGGGCAGCCGGAACTGTGGTACACAAAGACTTGATAATGCCAGATATGATTACTAAAGAGATTGTGTAATGTGTGGGGGAAGAGAGACAAGCGACTGAAGCACTTATGACTAAACAAATAAGACTAAAATTACAAGATAGCCAAGAGGTGCTTTCAAAACTTATTGTTAGTGACAATACTCCTATGAATTTGCTGGGAGTAGATGTGTTGAGTGCTATTCAGGCCACCATACAGTACTCTCCTGAGTGTATTACAGTCACAAATCCCCTATCAGATAAACACTTGTGTAAGATTGCACGAATGGTGTATATGACAAGAGTAGTGAAAGTAACACCGGACACCAGAATATCTGAGGACAGGTACCAGACACCGTTTGGGCAAAGGGAAAAACTGATGTGGGTCAGGCTGCCCATTCCCCCGGTCATAATTAAATTAAACAGGGAACCACTCCTCCTTGTTTAAAACAATACCACTTAAGCCTAGCCAAATCAATGGCTCTGAGCAGGGATATAAAAGAGTATGTCAAGGCAGGGGCTCTGGTGCAAAGATCTTCCCCCTGTAACACCCGTTTGTATCCCATTAAGGAAGAAAAAAGGACCCAATGGTTCACCTGACACAGAAGGGTTCATGATCATGACTTAAGGGCTATTAATGATGTTACAGAAAGTATGACCTTAATTGTCCCTAACCCACACATCTTACTGTCACAGATCCCAGCGACATCAAAATGTTTATAGTCATTGATTTGGCAAATGCATTCTTCTCTGTACCCCTACACCCCGATTGTCAGTATCTTTCTGCTTTTACTCACGAAGGTAAACAATATGACAATATGACAGCCTATGTCATCCCCTGCTTTGATGTGGGCTCCGGCGGTGAGCCCACATCAAAGCCGTGACATATCAGCTGTTTTGATCAGCTAACATGTGCGCGCAATAGCGGGAGTGGAATTGCGATCCACCCGCCGCTATTAACTACTTAAATGCCGATGTCAAACGCTGACAGCGGCATTTAATTAGTGCTTCTGGCCACGCGGCCGGAAATGCGCGCATCGCCGACCCCCGTCACATGATCAGGGGTCAGCGATGAGTCAGGATAATAACCATAGAGGTCCTTGAGACCTCTATGGTTACTGATGCCGGTTTGCTGTGAGCTCCACCCTGTGGTCGGCGCTCATAGCGAGCCTGTAATTAAGCTACATAGGAGCGATCTGATGATCGCTGCTATGTAGCAGAGCCGATCAGGCTATGCCAGCTTCTAGCCTCCCATGGAGGCTATTGAAGCATGGCAAAAGTTAAAAAAAATGTTTAAAAAAATATGAAATAAATAAAAAAATATAAAAGTTTAAATCACTCCTCTTTCGCCCCATTCAAAATAAAACAATAAAAATAAAATCAAATATACACATATTTGGTATCGCCGGGTTCAGAATCGCCCAATCTATCAATTAAAAAAAGGATTAACCTGATCGCTAAACAGCGTAGCGAGAAAAAAATCGAAATGCCAAAATTAAGGTTTTTTTGGTCGCTGCGACATTGCATTGAAATGCAATAATGGGCGATCAAAAGAACTTATCTGCATCAAAATGGTATCACTAGAAACGTCAGCTCGGCTCACAAAAAATAAGCCCTCAACTGACCTCAGATCACGAATAATGGAGACGCTACAGGTCCCGGAAAATGGCACAATTTTTTTTTTTTTAGCAAAGCTTGGAATTTTTTTTCACCACTTAGATAAAAAATAACCTAGACATGTTTGGTGCCTATGAACTCAAACTGACCTGGATAATCATAATAGAAGATCAGTTTTAGCATTTAGTGAACCTAGAGAAAAAGCCAAACAAAAAACACGTATGGGATTGCACGTTTTTTGCAGTTTCACCGCACTTGGAATTTTTTTCCCATTTTTTAGTACATGTCATGGTAAAACCAATGATGTTGTTCAAAAGTACAACTCGTCCGGCAGAAAATAAGCCCACACATGGCCATACTGACAGAAAAATAAAAAAGTTATGGCTCTGGGAAGGAGGGGAGTGAAAAACGAACATGGAAAAATGGAAAATCCCAAGGTCATGAAGGGGTTAAAGTCCAGCTGACCACATTCACCTCAGTGAAACTTGAGGGAAAGCCCACCTGGATCCATACCAGTCACTGCAAAAAGATCTTTTCACCATCAGAATGACTGATCTTATAAAGGACGTGGAAGGACAAAAACCAAAAGACTGTTGGATCTGTACACACAGCCCAGTATCTGCAAGGACTATGTTGTACTTAGCCTTACCCCTGGAGCCAAGGAAGATATTAACACCACACTGCATACACAATGAGACTTGGTCTCAGATTTTCTAGGTTTCTTGAGGTTCTTGATGAGACTAATACAATACAGAGACTCCTTTCTAAATCCAGCCAATTGGTTTAGTGGCCTAGCGGGATAGATTATATTTGGTATTTTACAGACTTGCATGCAAATTTTATTGTTTTGTTTATTGCTTTATGTAGCTGTAGCTCTAATATATGCATTACATAAGCTATTGAATAATGTATGTGTAAGAAAAAAATCTAAGGCTGAACCTTCTGTAGTGTATCATAGACCCTGGATGACCATTGCTGGAAGTGAGTGTCCACACTGAGGGTGGATGGGCGAAGCAGGTAGAAAGCCCCCTTATGGGTACTAGAACCATGAGACAGTAGCTCCTTTGTGGACATCAGCTGACGCTGTGGCAGAGGTTGTACCATTTACAAAAGGGAGAAATTGATATAGAAGGGTTATTGTTTTGCCTTTAATTTGACTTTTGCCTTTAATTGCTAGAATGTCTTTAGAATGTGTTTAGTCGTGCAAGCAGTCAGTTAGTCTCCTCTTCAAGGATACTATACTTCTTATCATATATGTAGAATCATAGAATGTTAGAGTTGGAAGGGATCTCCTGGGTTGTCTGGTCCAACCCCCTGCTCAAAGCAGGATTCACTAAATCATCCTAGACAAATGTCTGTCCAGCCTCTGTTTGAAGACTTGCATTGAAGGAGAACTCACCACCTCTCGTGGCAGCCTGTTCCACTCATTGATCACCTTAACTGTCAAAAAGTTTTTTCTAATATCTAATCTGTGTCTCCTCCCATTCAGTTACATCCCATTGCTTCTAGTCTTTCCTTGTGCAAATGAGAATAAAGATGATCCTTCTACAAAGTGACAGCCCTTGAGATATTTGTAGACAGCTATTAAGTCTCCTCTCAGCCTTCTTTTTTGCAAGCTAAACATTCCCAAATCCTGTAAACGTTCCTCATAGGACATGGTTTGCAGACCAATCACTATTCTGGTCGCTCTTCTCTGAACTTGCTCCAGTTTGTTGATGTCTTTTTTAAAAGGTGGTGCCCAAATCTGGGCACAGTATTCCAGATGAGGTCTGACCAAAGAGGAGTAGAGGACAATAAGGACTTCACGTGATCTAGACTGTATGCTTCTGTTAATACATCCCAGAATTCTATTTGCCCTTTTTGCTGTTGCATCACAATGTTGACTCATGTTCAGTCTGTGATCTATTTGTATACCGAAGTCTTTTTCACATGTGCTGTTGCTTAGCCCTATTCCTCCCAATCTGTATATGCTTTTTTCATTTATATTGCCCAGATATAGTACTTTGCATTTTTTCCTGTTAAAGATTATTCTGTTAGTTGCTGCCCACTGCTCCAGTTTATTTATATCTTTTTGAATCCTCTCTCTCTCTTCTCTAGTATTAGCTATCCCTCCTAGCTTTGTGTCATTAGGAAATGTAATCATTTTACTCTCAATTCCTTCATCTAAATCATTGATAAAGATGTTGAACAATACAGGGCCCAGGACAGAGCCATGTGGTACCCCACTTAAGACATTCTTCCAACTGGATGTGCAGCCATTTACGACCACTCTTTGGGTCCGTTCGCTAAGCCAGTTATGAATCCACCTAACAGTTGTCTTGTCCATTCCATACTTAGTCATTTTTTCAATAAGGATTGTGTGAGATACTTTGTCAAATGCCTTGCTGGAGTCAGGATATACTATATCTACAGCATTTCCCTGCTCCACCCAGTCAGTGATTCTGTCATAGAAGGAAATTAAGTTAGTCTGGCAAAATTTATTAGTTACAAACCCATGCTGACCCTGTTTAATCACTTCATTCTAATCCAGGTACTTACATACATATTGTTTAACAATTTGTTCAAAGATCTTTCCTGGTATAGACGTCAGACTCACCGGCCTATAGTTCCCTGGGTCCACCTTCTTCCCCTTTTTGAAGATAGGAACAACATTTGCTCTTCTCCAGTCTTCTGGGACTTCTACTGTTCTACAAGAATTTTCAAAGATTATGGAGAGTGGTTTAAAAATTTCTTTTGCTATCTCCTTCAGTACTCTGGGGTGTAATTCATCTGGACCTGGAGACTTCAATTCATTTATGTTAGCTAAGTGTTTCCTCACTATCTTTCTATTTATAGATATCCTGGATTCTTCTATTCCCTTATTAGGACAATGAAAATCAGTTGATGTTTCTTTCTGAGAGAAAACAGATGCAAAATAGGAATTAAAAAGTTCGGCCTTCTCAACATCCTTTCTTACCATTTCATATTTTTCATCCTGTAAAAATCCTATAGCATCTTTGACTTTTCAATAGTCAGCAACAACATGTTCTGGGTACATGGGAAATAAAGTATGACCCCAGGTAATGGTGGGGGCTACATGAATTACATGAGTTACGTTTGTTGTAAATGGTATAAAATACTGCCTCTTGCTCTATTAGATCAGATAAAGTGGTAAAGTAACTTGCTCACAATCCGTGTGTGGTTTCCTTTTTCTCCAAGCGCGCTTGTCTATGAAGGGCGTAACCTTCTGATTTGGCCTCACTGGTGATCTGACATATTTGACAGAAAGCAAACAGCTACAACATTAGCAGAAATAAATGTAAAAGAATAAAGATGTCTCTTATGGCTAGTCCTTCTCAGAAGCTAGAAAGCACACTTCCTCAGACAGCTACGCCCTGGTTGCAGTATTTTTCTGTGTGATCTGACAGGACTTGGTGAATATTCTTTCATGCTAGAGAATCGGGCCGATTATGCTTAGGACACTTGGCTCAAACTCTGTGAGAGTGTGATTCAAGTACCATCTGAGTGTGATCTTATTTCCTTGCATGAGAGAATCGCATCACAGGTGTGGAGAAGATGGAGAACTTAATTTCTCCATATTCTCTGTGCTCGCACATCGGACTGCACTCAGATAACATCCAAGTGCAGTGTGATGTTTCACATTCACTCATAAACTTGTCTGGGTGGACGTGATCTGAATATCGGAGCCACACACGGCATGCTGTGATTGTTTTCTCATGCTGAATCGGCATGAAAAAATAATTGCAAATCTGCTTTGCCCCATAGTATAACATTAGGCTGAGTGGTATCCGGTAAAACATTGGGTAGCACTCAGCCGTGTAAAACGCCAGTGTGAACGAGCCTTTAAACTGCGCTCTTTGTCTGTAGAGTAAAGAGAATACATATAAATTGGTGTTTGCTTCTGATTGCTTTCACAAAGCAATCAATACACAGATTCTGCAGTTCATGCACCTCTCTATCACTTTAATGTATATGCTACTATTCACAGAGGGATACTGCCACTCCCATTTTTTATGTTCTTCAGCGCTGCCGTAGTATATCCCACTCTGTTTTAGGCCTTCCTCTCCCTGTCTCCAATGAGTTATCCTCTCTGACCTCCTATCCTTATGCTGTAAACCCTAAAATCACCACTGCTGTCCCTGCCTCATATTTAATAGTAGCTGTGATAGGCCTCCTGATTGGCTTTGCTGTGCCATGCGATGTAATAATTGCAAGGCATTAGTGAGAAACCTGCCTAACTAGGCCTCAAATGATGTGAGTACACTCTCTGGCTGATGCTATCTTTGGCAATGTGTGAAATGGCATTTTTTTAGCAAAGTAAATCATGTTGCTGAATTCACCTCTACCTGCAAATTTAATTCAGTTCAACTTAAAGATCATTCGATTTGATAATCTCAAATATTAACATCCTTAAACTCATACTGTAAGGGAGATTTATGTATAAGAGTGGTCAGCTAAGCAACATGCTGCATATGTAACTTTTCTAATGTGTTATTTTTTTATATTAGGCTTTTTAATATTAAACCACTACTAAAAACATTTTAAAAACTTTAGAAAGCTGAATATATTTTGGAGCATCAATTCATGTACTTTAAATGCTGTATACATGTGGCACTTCATCTTATGCATAGTCTTTTTTACCATTATGTTAAAATGCTGTAAATGGTATAATTATGGATAAGTGTATTCTACTGTTTACATTTGTGTTTCCTTTTATAAGGTTTCAAGGGTTTTAAAACTAATGCAACATATAGAAAATGCATAAAGCTGATGAAAACAATATAAAATTGTCAAGTGATCAAGTAATGATGAAGTTCTAAAAATCCGATTGCATTTAAAAATGGTGCACCATTCTCAATATAGTCTTGGATTTGGCTCTTCGCAACGACAGTTTAACACATCCTTGAAATAAGGACTATTCTCGCATCTGAAAACCTTGCCCAACCTAAACTAACTGCTTTACTGCTGCATCTATGAAGCACGTAGTTCAGGTCTGTATACCCATTGGTCAGGCCAAGTCTTCTGATGCAAGAACAGTCTGTGTAAGAATATGGACATGCTTCCTGCGTTTCCCCCTTTAAGAAACAAGCTTCGATGTTGTGTGATGTGATATGTTATGTGAATTGTGATGTGCATTAGATATCTTAGTATTGGTAATATACAGAGGGTGTGGAAAGTATTCAGACCCCTTTATATTTTTCACTCTTTGTTTCATTGCAGCCATTTGGTAAATTCAAAAAAGTTATTTTCTTTCTCATTAATGTACACTCTGCACCCCATCTTGACTGAAAAAAACAGAAATTTATTAATTTTTGCAAATTTATTAAAAAAGAAAAACTGAAATATCAAATGGTCATAAGTATTCAGAACTTTGCTAAGTATTGAGTAGAAGCACCTTTTTAACCTAGTACAGCCATGTGTCTTCTGTTAGAATCTGTTTAGTTTGTGACTATCCGCCATTTTCTTGTGGAGTTCTGGCTGCTGGTCTTTTTCCTCTGGTGCTGGGTTTGTCTTGGGTCAGGTGCTTGTATTACTCTTTATTAACCAGCACCTGCCTCCCATTCCTTGCTGTACAACAGTGTTAATCTGCTTGAGCTCTAGCTTGGTGCTTTTTTTGTGTTCTGTGTGTGCTATTTGTGCAGTGCTGATACCTCTGGCTCTGCTAGCCTCAGTTTCGGTTTTCTATTGGTTTCTGCAGCCTTCTCTGTGTTTTCTACTAGGAGGTGACCCATTTTTGTACCCAGTCCTTAGTTCTTTTAGGTAACCCCTTCCCCTTATGTTAGGGTGTGGCGGAACGCACCAAATATATATTTATAGAGTAATAGGTGCATTCGCAACCCGGGGTCCACCGTGCAGGAGTAAACCCGCTGCTAGTAACTGACAGTACTATATGGTGGTATAAGTGAACTCTGTTACTTCACAAAGTCACTTAAGACAAGAGAATGCTGTGCCCTGTTAACCTCACAGAGGAACACAGCTACCAAATAGAGCAAACAGTGGTCATGCAGTCAGAATAGCACATGCAAAACTCCTCACCAAAGGTGCCGGTATTCTAGTGGCTTATTTCAGCCAGGCCCTGAATCCACTCACACAAAACTCCTCACCGGAGGTGCCAATATTCTAGGGGCTTATTTCAGCTGAACCCTGAAACCACATACATATGACCACACTGGCACAGAACACATTACTTAATACTAGCGGCCATGCAAACTTTTTGTAGCTGCAGCAACTACAGGACCTTCCTAGAGGACCAATGGGAGCTGCTACAGTACCTGAGCCACTTCAGGAGGACCAATGGGAGCTGCTGTAGTACCTGAGCATGTGTCACGGGAAGACTAGGTGGGCAAGAGCTAATAACCTGGGCCCCTGCAATTTCCCTCAGACTAGGGAAATCCTGACTGACCCTCTACCTAGAGTTTACACTGATGGTGTGCATGTCTAGGCCTCGACCCTCACCCTGTCTCCTGTTTCAACCCTAGGCTGAAACCCCCGCCCACCACCCAGTGAAAAGATAATACAGTACCCACAGTTAGCACAGACAAGGATAACGGAAAATATACACCACGCCGCAGTCACTCAGGAATACACTGTAAATGCGCAGGGCAAAATAAATACAAATATAGGAAGGAGTAAATAAGACAAAGGGAAATACACCACCAGCAACGATACTCCAACTCCTAGCTCACCACTCCAGACCGAGATAACCACGCACTAGACAGAAGCTATAATCGGTGACGCCCAACGTTCAGAAGAACTATTAAAAGGCAGTGGGCGTGGCCCAGCTTCCAATCCGAGCACCAGCTAAATTAACCCCGGATCAGCTAGATAAAAACTAGTCAACGCCACTGAGCACATAGTGGACAAAAGCGGAATTACCGCTGTCTGTCGAACGCCCTGGTATGAACAGCGTCCGACATGACAGTACCCCGCCTTCTACGAGGGACCCCAGGGCCCTCACGGCTTATAGGACCCGGCTTGTCCGGATGATGGCGGTGAAACATACTGACCAGCCGATCCGCATGAACGTCCGAGGCTGGTACTCAGGACCTTTCCTCAGGCCCATAACCACGCCAGTGTACCAAGTACTGTAAAGTGCGGTGCACTACACGAGAGTCAACCACCTTGGAGACTTTGAATTCCAAATTAACATCCACCAAGACTGGAGAAGGCATAGGTGTCGTGTCCACAAGACCCACCGTCTTTCTTAGCAACGATCTGTGGAACACGTTGTGTATCTTATACACCGTAGGAAGCTCCAATCAGTACACTACAGGGTTAATGACGGCGGCAACCCTAAATGGACCAATAAACCTTGGACCCAATTTAAGGGATGGTATCTTGAGTCTTATGTTTTTTGTGGATAACCACACCCAGTCATCCACACTCAGGTCTGGACCTGGCACACGCCTACTGTCAGCCACATGTTTGTACCTAGCACCCACACTCAACAGGCGCTGTTTAACTCTCCTCCAGACTGATGACAATTGTGCTCCTAACTGATCCTCCTCCGGAAGAGCCCCTCTGACTCAAAGTACAAAATTGAGGATGTAGCCCGTAAACACAAAAAAACGGAGATTGCCCAGACGACTCTTGGCGGTGATTATTGATGGCAAACTCAGCCAAAGGAAGGAACGTAGACCACTCCTCCTGGTTATCATAGACAAAGCAGCTTAAGTACTGTTCCAAATTTTGATTCATACGCTCAGTCTGACCATTTGACTGAGGATGAAATGCCGAAGAATGAGACAACTTGATCCCCAGCCGTGAGCAAATGCTTTCCAACATTTTGCCACAAACTGAGTACCCCTATCAGACACGATGTCAGACGGAACCCCATGAAGTCTGACCACCTCCTGCACAAATACCTGAGCCAGAGTCTTAGCGTTAGCCAACGAAGGCAAAGACACAAAGTGCAACATATTTGAAAACCGATCAACAATCACCAAGATGACCGTGTTCCCAGCTGAGGAGGGCAAATCAGTGATGAAATCCACGGAGATTTCCATCCATGGCTTACTAGGTGCCTCAAGAGGAAGGAGTGTGCTAACAGGACGGGAGCGGGGCGTCTTAGCCCTAGCGCACGTGGTACAAGCTGACACGTATGAGACCACGTCTGTTGTGAATTAGACTTTTTTGGCTCCCTCTTGTGGTCACTAGTGATATGACTCTGGGATTGTCTTTCTTCAGTTTTGGCACCCACCTGGGTCGTTAGTCCAGGGGTGTTGCTATATAAACTTCCTGAATTCTCAGTCTGGTGCCTGGCATCGTTGTAATCAGTTCCTTTCTGTTTGCTCCTGTCTGCTGGTCCTGGATCTTGCAAAACTAAGCTAAGTCCTGCTTCTTTGTTTTTTGGTTATTTGCATTGCTCATATTTTTTGTCCAGCTTGTACTAAATGTGATTCCTGATTTTGCTGGAAGCTCTAGGGGGCTGGTATCCTCCCCCCGGGCCGTTAGACGGTTCGGGGGTTCTTGAATATCCAGCGTGGGAATTTTGATAGGGTTTTTGCTGACCGTATAAGTCATCTTACTATATTCTGCTATTAGTCAGTGGGCCTCTCTTTGCTAAATATCTAGTTCATTCTTACGTTTGTCTTTTCTCCTTACCTCACCGTTATTATTTGTTGGGGGCTTGTATCCTACTTTTGGGGTCTTTTCTCTGGAGGCAAGAAAGGTCTATCTTTTCCCTTCTAGGGTTAGTTAGTTCTCCGGCTGGCGCGAGACGTCTAGAACCAACGTAGGCACGTTCCCCGGCTGCTGCTATTTGTGGTGCTAGGTTTAGATATACGGTCAGCCCAGTTACCACTGCCCTATGAGCTGGTTTTTTGTGTTTTGCAGACTTGGTATTTACTTTTGAGGCCCTCTGCCATTGGGGTCATAACAGTATGCCAGGACCAAAGTTGAATGTTTAATGCATTGCAGAAGTGGGATAATAAGAAAGGAAATTCTGAGGTTTTTTTTTTTTCCTCTTTCTTTCTCCCCTTTACCTCTGAGTGGCTTGAGCTTGCTGCAGACATGAATGTCCAGACCTTGATTACAAGTGTAGATCAGCTTGCTGCTCGTGTGCAGGGCATACAAGATTTTGTTACCAGTGGTCCAATGTCTGAACCTAAAATACCTATTCCTGAACTGTTCACTGGAGACCGATTTAAGTTTAGGAATTTCAGGAATAATTGTAAATTGTTTCTATCTCTGAGACCCCGTTCATCTGGAGACTCAGCTCAGCAAGTTAAAATTGTTATCTCTTTCTTACGGGGCAACCCTCAGGATTGGGCCTTCTTGCTAGCGCCAGGAGATCCGGCATTGGCAAATATTGATGCGTTTTTTCTGGCGCTCGGATTGCTTTACGAGGAACCCAATCTTGAAATTCAGGCAGAAAAAGCCTTGCTGGCTATTTCTCAGGGCGAGGATGAAGCTGAAGTGTATTGCCAAAAATTTCGGAAATGGTCCGTGCTTACTCAGTGGAATGAGTGTGCTCTGGCCGCAAATTTCAGAAATGGCCTTTCTGAAGCCATTAAGAATGTGATGGTGGGTTTCCCCATTCCTACAAGTCTGAATGATTCAATGGCGCTGGCTATTCAAATTGACCGGCGTTTGCGGGAGCGCAAAGCCGCTAATTCTCTGGTGGTGTTGTCTGAACAAACACCTGATTTAATGCAATGTGGTAGAATTCAGACTAGAAATGAACGGAAAAATCATAGACGTCAGAATGGGTTGTGTTTTTACTGTGGTGATTCAACACATGTTATATCAGCATGCTCTAAACGCCCAACAAGGGTTGTTAGTCCTGTCGCCATTGGTAATTTGCAACCTAAATTTATTTTGTCTGTGACTTTAATTTGCTCATTGTCCTCCTACCCTGTTATGGCGTTTGTGGATTCAGGTGCTGCCCTGAGTCTTATGGATCTGTCATTTGCAAAGCGCTGTGGTTTTGTTCTTGAGCCGTTGGTAAATCCTATCCCTCTTAGAGGTATTGACGCTACGCCATTGGCGGAAAATAAACCGCAGTTTTGGACACAGGTAACCATGTGCATGACTCCTGAACATCGGGAGGTGATTCGTTTTCTTGTTCTGCATAAAATGCATGATTTGGTCGTTTTGGGTCTGCCATGGTTACAGACCCATAATCCAGTCTTGGATTGGAAGGCAATGTCTGTGTCAAGTTGGGGCTGTCAGGGAATTCATGGTGATTCCCCACCGGTGTCTATTGCTTCCTCTACTCCTTCGGAAGTTCCTGAGTATTTGTCTGATTATCAGGATGTATTCAGCGAGTCCAGGTCCAGTGCTCTTCCTCCTCATAGGGACTGTGACTGTGCTATAGATTTGATTCCAGGTAGTAAATTTCCTAAGGGAAGATTATTTAATCTGTCTGTACCTGAGCATACCGCAATGCGTTCATATATCAAGGAATCTCTGGAGAAGGGGCATATCCGTCCATCCTCTTCCCCTCTTGGTGCGGGATTCTTTTTTGTGGCCAAGAAGGACGGATCTTTGAGACCTTGTATTGACTATCGGCTTCTGAATAAAATCACTGTTAAATTTCAGTATCCTTTGCCTCTGTTGTCGGACTTGTTTGCCCGGATTAAAGGTGCCAAGTGGTTCACCAAGATAGATCTTCGTGGTGCGTACAACCTTGTGCGCATTAAGCAAGGAGATGAATGGAAAACTGCATTTAATACGCCCGAAGGTCATTTTGAGTACTTGGTGATGCCTTTTGGGCTCTCTAATGCTCCTTCAGTGTTTCAGTCCTTTATGCATGATATTTTCCGGAAGTATCTGGATAAATTTATGATTGTTTATCTGGATGATATTCTGTTTTTTTCTGATGATTGGGATTCGCATGTAGAGCAGGTCAGGATGGTGTTTCAGGTTTTGCGTGAGAATGCTTTGTTTGTTAAGGGCTCAAAGTGCCTCTTTGGAGTACAGAAGGTTCCCTTTTTGGGTTTTATTTTTTCCCCTTCTGCGGTGGAGATGGACCCAGTCAAGGTCCGAGCTATTCATGATTGGACTCAACCCACGTCAGTTAAGAGTCTTCAGAAGTTCTTGGGTTTTGCTAACTTCTACCGTCGTTTTATCGCTAATTTTTCTAGCGTTGTTAAACCTTTGACGGATATGACCAAGAAAGGTTCTGATGTTGCTAACTGGGCTCCTGCAGCCGTGGAGGCTTTCCAGGAGTTGAAGTGCCGGTTTACTTCGGCGCCTGTTTTGTGCCAGCCTGATGTCTCACTTCCCTTTCAGGTTGAAGTGGATGCTTCTGAGATTGGGGCAGGGGCCGTTTTGTCGCAGAGAGGCCCTGGTTGCTCTGTAATGAGACCATGTGCTTTTTTCTCTAGGAAGTTTTCGCCTGCTGAGCGGAATTATGATGTTGGCAATCGGGAGTTGTTGGCCATGAAGTGGGCATTTGAGGAGTGGCGTCATTGGCTCGAGGGTGCTAAGCATCGTGTGGTGGTCTTGACTGATCACAAAAATCTGATGTATCTCGAGTCTGCTAAACGCCTGAATCCTAGACAGGCCCGTTGGTCATTGTTTTTCTCCCGTTTTGACTTTGTGGTCTCATATTTACCAGGTTCAAAGAATGTGAAGGCTGATGCTCTTTCAAGGAGCTTTGTGCCGGACTCTCCTGGAGTCGCAGAACCAGTTGGTATTCTTAAAGAGGGAGTTATCTTGTCAGCCATTTCTCCGGATTTGAGACGTGTGTTGCAGAGATTTCAGGCTGGTAGACCTGACTCTTGTCCACCTGGCAGACTGTTTGTTCCTGATAAGTGGACCAGCAGAGTCATTTCCGAGGTTCATTCCTCGGTGTTGGCAGGGCATCCGGGAATTTTTGGCACCAGAGATTTGGTGGCTAGGTCCTTTTGGTGGCCTTCCTTGTCACGGGATGTGCGGTCATGTGTGCAGTCCTGTGGGACTTGTGCTCGAGCTAAGCCTTGCTGTTCTCGTGCCAGCGGGTTGCTCTTGCCCTTGCCTGTCCCGAAGAGGCCTTGGACACACATTTCCATGGATTTCATTTCAGATCTTCCGGTGTCTCAGGGCATGTCTGTCATCTGGGTGGTATGTGATCACTTTTCCAAGATGGTCCATTTGGTATCTTTGCCTAAGCTGCCTTCCTCTTCCAATCTGGTTCCTTTGTTCTTTCAGAATGTGGTTCGTTTACACAGCATTCCTGAGAATATTGTGTCTGACAGAGGATCCCAGTTTGTTTCCAGGTTCTGGCGATCCTTTTGTGCTAAGATGGGCATTGATTTGTTGTTTTCGTCTGCCTTTCATCCTCAGACTAATGGACAAACGGAGCGAACTAATCAGACTCTGGAGGCTTATTTGAGGTGTTTTGTTTCTGCAGATCAGGATGATTGGGTGACCTTCTTGCCGTTGGCTGAGTTTGCCCTTAATAATCGGGCTAGTTCCGCTACTTTGGTTTCGCCTTTTTTTTTGCAACTCTGGTTTCCATCCTCGTTTTTCCTCGGGACATGTGGAGCCTTCTGACTGTCCTGGGGTGGATTCTGTGGTGGATAGGTTGCAGCAGATTTGGAATCATGTGGTGGGCAACTTAAAGTTGTCACAGGAGAAGGCTCAGCGTTTTGCCAACCGCCGCCGCGGTGTGGGTCCCCGACTTCGTGTTGGTGATTTGGTATGGCTGTCTTCTCGATTTGTTCCTATGAAGGTCTCCTCTCCTAAATTCAAGCCTCGCTTCATCGGTCCTTACAAGATATTGGAAATCCTTAATCCTGTGTCCTTTCGCTTGGATCTTCCGGTGTCGTTTGCCATTCACAACGTGTTCCATAGGTCTTTGTTGCGGCGGTACGTTGTACCTGTGGTTCCTTCTGTTGAGCCTCCTGCTCCGGTGTTGGTTGAGGGCGAGTTGGAGTACGTAGTGGAGAAGATCTTGGATTCTCGTCTCTCCAGGCGGAGGCTTCAGTATCTGGTCAAGTGGAAGGGCTATGGTCAGGAGGATAATTCCTGGGTGGTTGCCTCTGATGTGCATGCGGCCGATTTAGTTTGTGCCTTTCACGCTGCTCATCCTGATCGCCCTGGTGGTCTTGGTGAGGGTTCGGTGACCCCTCCTTAAAGGGGGGGTACTGTTGTGAATTAGACTTTTTTGGCTCCCTCTTGTGGTCACTAGTGATATGACTCTGGGATTGTCTTTCTTCAGTTTTGGCACCCACCTGGGTCGTTAGTCCAGGGGTGTTGCTATATAAACTTCCTGAATTCTCAGTCTGGTTCCTGGCATCGTTGTAATCAGTTCCTTTCTGTTTGCTCCTGTCTGCTGGTCCTGGATCTTGCAAAATTAAGCTAAGTCCTGCTTCTTTGTTTTTTGGTTATTTGCATTGCTCATATTTTTTGTCCAGCTTGTACTAAATGTGATTCCTGATTTTGCTGGAAGCTCTAGGGGGCTGGTATTCTCCCCCCGGGCCGTTAGACGGTTCGGGGGTCCTTGAATATCCAGCGTGGGAATTTTGATAGGGTTTTTGCTGACCGTATAAGTCATCTTACTATATTCTGCTATTAGTCAGTGGGCCTCTCTTTGCTAAATATCTAGTTCATTCTTACGTTTGTCTTTTCTCCTTACCTCACCGTTATTATTTGTTGGGGGCTTGTATCCTACTTTTGGGGTCTTTTCTCTGGAGGCAAGAAAGGTCTATCTTTTCCCTTCTAGGGTTAGTTAGTTCTCCGGCTGGCGCGAGACGTCTAGAACCAACGTAGGCACATTCCCCGGCTGCTGCTATTTGTGGTGCTAGGTTTAGATATACGGTCAGCCCAGTTACCACTGCCCTATGAGCTGGTTTTTTGTGTTTTGCAGACTTGGTATTTACTTTTGAGGCCCTCTGCCATTGGGGTCATAACACACGTCCTGTCGGATCTTGGGCCACCAAAAAACGTGATGTGACACCAACTCCAAGGTACCTCTAACCCCTGGGCGGCCAGCCAGGACAGCATCATGATGCTCCGCCAAAACCTTTAAGCGGAGATGAAGCGATACAAAAGATTTGTTGATGGGAAGCTCAGATGGTACCTCCTCCTGAGCCTCGGCAATCTCAGCCTCAACCTCGGTAGTGAGAGCCGAAACCACAACACCCTTTTGGAGAATGGGTACTGGATCCTCCCGAGGTTCTCCCCCCGGAAAACACCTGGACAGAGCATCCGCCTTAGTCTTTTTAGACCCCGGTCTGTAAGTGACAACAAAATTGAACCGCGTGAAAAACAATGCCCAGCGAGCCTGCCTGGGAGACAGACGCTTGGCTGACTCCAAATACAGCAGATTCTTATGATCGGTAATAACAGTAACTTGATGAACCGACCCCTCCAAGAAGTGTCGCCATTCCTCAAAGGCCAACTTGATTGCCAACAACTCCCTGTTGCCGATATCATAGTTATGTGTTATGGTTTCCAATGGCAAGGAAACATCAGAAGCATAGAATAAACGGACAAGCTCTCGGGTGATGGAAACTAGAGCTGACCGCGATGCTAAACCTACACACCACACTAGAAGTAGCCAGGGGGCATTCCTGCGTTGTCTCTAGATGCCGCGCGCCAGCCGGAGAACTAACTACCCCTGGTAGAAGAAAACACAGTCCTGGCTTGCCTCCAGAGAATGTCCCCACAGGAGATAGCAGCCCCCCACATATAATAACGGTGAGAGCAGATGAAAAGACACACGTAGTATGAAAGCAGATTTAGCACAGAGAGGCCCGCTAACTAAATAGCAGAAAGATACAACAGAGGACTTCGCGGTCAGCTGCAAAACCCTTCAAAACACCATCCTGAAATTACCTTAACTCATGTGACAACTCATGCCACTGGAGTGGTAATTTCAGCCCAACAAGAGCTTCCAGCTGCAGAGATTCACATAAGTGCAAACTGGACAAAACATACAAAAATAGACTTAAGGACTAAAGTGTCCAACTTAGCTGAGCAGAAAACTGGGAGCAGGAACATGCAACAGAATCACTCTGGATACATTGATGGCCAGCATTAGAATGACTGAGGAGCAAGGTTAAATAGGATACTCCCACATCCTGATAGGAACAGGTGAACTGAGAAGGCAAAGCTTGCAGGACACCAGTACCACAAGAGACCACCGGGGGAGCCCACGAACCGAATCACAACAGTTATGTTCGGCGGACGACAGTTTCTTGGAAAAATAGGCGCAAGGACGCAAATCACTCAAAGATGAGCCTTGTGATAATACCGCCCCCACACCAACCTCAGACGCATCGACTTCCACAACAAAAGGTTTTGATATGTCTGGCTGCACAAGAATGGGGGCTGAAACAAAACTGTTCTTAAGAAATTCAAATGCGCGTACAGCAGCCTCAGGCCAAACGGAGAAATTGGTACCCTTTTTAGTCATGTCAGTTAGCAATGATGGAAAAATCCTTGATAAATTTCCTATAGTAGTTAGAAAACCCAAGGAACCGCTGAAGTGCTTTCAGGTTATCAGGACGTTCCCAATGCAGCACCGCTTGCACCTTAGCGGCGTCCATTTTAAAACCAGAAGCAGACACAATATAACCCAAGAAAGGCAACTCCTGAACAGAAAATACACATTTCTCAAGTTTAGCATACAGCTTATTCTCTCTGAGAAGCTGTAACACCTGCCTGACATGATCTAAATGAGTATCACGGTCGCAAGAATATATGAGAATGTCATCTAGGTACACGATAACGAATTTCCCCAAAACATGCGAAAACACATCATTAATGAAATGTTGGAATACTGCAGGTGCGTTAGTCAACCCAAATGGCATCACCAAATTTTCAAAATGACCCTCAGGGGTATTGAAAGCCATCTTCCACTCATCACCTTGACAGACTCTTATGAGGTTGTACGCCCCCCTGAGGTCAAGCTTGGTAAACCACTTAGCACCTGCCACCTGGTTGAACAAATCTGGTATCAGTGGCATAGGGTATGGCTCACGAACCATAATCTGGTTTAACTCCCTGAAATCCAGACACGGCCGTAGTCCACCATCTTTCTTCTTCACGAAGAAGAACCCTGCTGCCACAGGCGAGGATGAAGGCCTGATGTGCCCTTTGCTCAAACTTTCAGCAATGTAATCCTTTAACGCTTGAAGTCACAGCAGACACACATGTGGCCAGGCAATTCTCCTGGCAGAACTTGCTCCACTGAATTATGTCGTGAGTTTTCCAGTCAATTACCGGGTTGTGCATAGACAACCATGGAAAACCCAAAACCACCTGAGCAGGAAGATTCCTGAGCACCTTACATGTAACCTGCTCGGAATGTAGAACCCCAATGTGGAGTTTCACCTCAGCCACAAACTCAGTAATCTCCCCCTGTGAGAGAGGAGCAGCATTGATGGTGACCACGCGGATAGGATGAGGCAGTTATTCAATCCTAAAACCTGCTGTGCGCGCAAACTCCTCATCAATGAGATTTGTGGCAGAACCACTATCCACAAAAACAGTAATTGGCAGCTCACTGCCAGCGATAATAACCTTAGCAGGAAGCATGCATTGAGAAACTACCATGGAGGATATACATAAGCTCAGATTGGCCTCCTCCACACCCTCTGAGCTTAGAAGTTTTCCGCCGTTGAATTTTTCTTAGACAGCAGAGGACAGATGTTAATAAAATGACCAGTTTTACTGCAGTAAAAACAGGCTCCCTGCTTCCTGAGCTCAGGTGCTCGACGCTTCACATGTGACATGCCTGCGATTTGCATAGGCTCCGTGGGCTCACCTGCAGCAACCTCACGTGAACCTAAACCCTCTCCCATAGGCGGTGTCTCATGCTCCCCCTGACGCAAACGGCGATCAATGTGGACAACCAGACTCATAGCGGAATCTAGAGAAGTAGGAGTCTCGTACATCAGAAGGGCTTTTTTAACTCTTCCAGAAACCCCATGAATAAACTGACTCCGCAGCGCTGGATCATTCCACTGTGTATCGATCGCCCAGCAACGAAATTCAGAACAGTAATCCTCTGCAACTCGCTCCCCCTGGCGAATAGTGCGTAACTTAGATTCTGCTAGAGCCATTCTGTCAGGCTCATCGTAAATGTTTCCAAGAAAGGAAAAAAAAACTCTCCACAGAGTCAAATGCAGCAGAATCAGATGGCAAAGAAAACGCCCATGCTTGGGGATCCCCGCTTAACAATGACAACACCAGGCCCACACGCTGAGCCTCATTACCCGAGGAGATCGGGCGCATACGGAAATATAGTTTGCAAGCTTCACAAAAAGAAACAAATTTACTGCGTTCCCCAGCAAATTTTTCAGGCAAAGGAAACTTAGGCTCAGCAACTCTGCCTGTCGCTCCAGCTTGCACTTTAGATACTGCTAGTCCTTGTTGCTGCACTGCCCCCCTCAACTCAGTGACCTGTAGGGACAGCGCCTCCAACTGGCGGGTTATGGAAGTCATGGGATCCATGACAAAACAAAAAAAAGGAAACCCCCTTTTTTTTTTTTTTTAAGGCCGATTATAATGTCACGGGAAGACTAGGTGGGCAAGAGCTAATAACCTGGGCCCCTGCAATTTCCCTCAGACTAGGGAAATCCTGACTGACCCTCTACCTAGAGTTTACACTGATGGTGTGCATGTCTAAGCCTCGACCCTCACCCTGTCTCCTGTTTCAACCCTAGGCTGAAACCCCCGCCCACCACCCAGTGAAAAGATAATACACCAATACCCACAGTTAACACAGACAAGGATAACGAAAAATATACACCACGCCGCAGTCACTCAGGAATAAACTATAAATGCACAGGGCAAAATAAATACAAATATAGGAAGGAGTAAATAAGACAAAAAGAAATACACCACCAGCAACGATTCTCCAACTCCTAGCTCACCACTCCAGACCGAGATAACCACGCACTAGACAGAAGCTATAATCGGCGACGCCCAATGTTCAGAAGAACTATTAAGAGGCAGTGGGCGTGGCCCAGCTTCCAATCCGAGCACCAGCTAAATTAACCCCGGATCAGCTAGACAAAAACTAGCCGACGCCACTGAGCACATAGTGGACAAAAGCGGAATTACCGCTGTTTGTCGAACGCCCTGGTATGAACAGTGTCCGACATGACAGCATGTGACCCCCGACCTCCAATGACAGACTTACCCTGGGCATGCTCAGTAGGGGAAAAGCAGGACTTTGTCCCAGAGACGTCTGCTCACCGCTTACCTGGCTACAATGGCTGAGCCTAGAAAGGCAGCATTTACCATCTGCACAGTATCAGCCTGAGCCAGACGCTGGGACCAATGTCTCCGCTGAGCAGTCTCCAGTGCAGCTGGAGAAGAATGGGAGACCGCAGCGGAGATGGCTCGAGACTCCCCCTGTGCAGAGGCGGGAACTCGACCCCTAACACCTTATCTATAGGTCTTCTCTTGAGATTAAACTAGGATCATTGGTGGGTCTATTAGCAAGGAATGGGTCGCCCACTCCATTGTAGGTTTTCAGCCTAGTCATAGTGCAGGGTCAGTTTTCCCCTTTCTACCTTAGTCCTGTGTTGCAGATCCATAACATCTTCTTGGGAATGATACAAGTTTTTCACACCTGGATTTGGGGATCCTCTGCCATTCTCTGCCAGAGGTAAGTTCCGGACTGGACCAAGGGAACCCAGTAGATGTAGTGTATATGGACTTTTCAAAAGCTTTTGATACGGTACCACACAAAAGGTTGATACATAAAATGAGAATAATGGGGATAGGGGAAAATATGTGTAAGTGGGTTGAGAGCTGGCTCAGGGATAGGAAACAAAGTGTGGTTATTAATGGAGCACACTCGGACTGGGTCGCGGTTAGCAGTGGGGTACCACAAGGGGTCAGTATTGGGCCCTCTTCTTTTTAACATATTTATTAATGACCTTGTAGGGGGCGTTCAGAGTAGAATTTCAATATTTGCAGATGACACTAAACTCTGCAGGGTAATCAATACAGGGGAGGACAATTTTATATTACAGGATGATTTATGTAAACTAGAAGCTTGGGCTGATAAATGGCAAATGAGCTTTAATGGGGATAAATGTAAGGTCATGCACTTGGGTAGAAGTAATAAGATGTATAACTATGTGCTTAATTCTAAAACTCTGGGCAAAACCATCAATGAAAAAGACCTGGGTGTATGGGTGGATGACAAACTCACATTCAGTGGCCAGTGTCAGGCAGCTGCTACAAAGGCAAATAAAATAATAGGATGTATTAAGAGGCATAGATGCTCATGAGGAGAACATAATTTTACCTCTATACCTCTATACCTATTGCCGTAGGTGGGGTCGGGAAGGAATTTTTTTCCCCAATGTGGAGCTTACTCTTTGCCACACGGGTTTTTTTTGCCTTCCTCTGGATCAACATGTTAGGGCAAGTTAGGTTAGGCTATGGGTTGAACTAGATGGACTTAAAGTCTTCCTGCAACCTTAATAACTATGTAACTATGTAACATTCTTCCTTGCAGACAACTCCAGTTCCGTTAGGTTGGATGGTGAACGTTGGTGGACAGCCATTTTCATGTCTCTCCAGAGATGCTCAATTGGGTTTAGGTCATGGCTCTGGCCGGGCCAGTCAAGAATGGTCACAGAGTTGTTCTGAAGCCATTCCTTTGCTATTTTAGCTGTGTGCATAGGGTCTTTGTCTTGTTGGAAGGTGAACCTTCGGCCAAGTCTGAAGTCCAGAGAACTCTGGAAGAGGTTTTCATCCAGGATATCTCTGTACTTGGCCGCATTCATGTTTCCTTCAATGACAACCAGTCATCCTGTCCCTGCAGCTGAAAAACACCCCCATAGCATGATGCTGCCACCACCATGTTTCACTGTTGGGATTGTATTGGACAGGTGATAAGCAGTGCCTGGTTTTCTCCACACATGCCACTTAGAAATATCACCAAAAAGGTCTATCTTCATCTCATCAGACCAGATAATCTTATTTCTCACAGTCTGGGAGTCCTTCATGTGTTTTTAGCAAACTCTATGTGGGCTTTCTTATGTCTTGCACTGAGGAGAGGCTTCCGTCGGGCCACGCTGCCATAAAGGCCTGACTGGTGGAGGGCTGCATTGATAGTTGACTTTGTGGAACTTTCTCCCATCTCCCTACTGCATCTCTTGACCTTAGCCACAGTGATCTTGGGGTTCTTCTTTTCCTCTCTCACCAAGGCTCTTCTCCCACGATTGCTCAGTTTGGCTGGACAGCGAGGTATGGGAAGACTTCTGGTGGTCCCAAACTTCTTCCATTTAAAGATTATGGAGGCCACTGTGCTCTTAGGAACCTTGAGTACTGCAGAAATTCTGTTGCAACCTTAGCCAGATCTGTGTCTTGCCACAATTCTGTCTCTGAGTTTCTTGGCCAGTTCCTTTGACATCATGATTCTCATTTGGTCTGACATGCACTGTGATCTGGGAGGTATTACATAGACAGGTATGTGCCTTTCCAAATTAAGTCCTATAAGTTTAACCCCTTACTGACCTCAGACGGGATAGTACGTCCGAGGTCAGCTCCCCTGTTTTGATGCAGGGCTCCACGGTGAGCCCGCATCAAAGCCGGGACATGTCAGCTGTTTTGAACAGCTGAGATGTGCCCGCAATAGTGGCGGGTGAAATCGCGATTCACCCACCGCTATTAACTAGTTAAATGCCGCTGTCAAACGCAGACCGCATCGCCGACCCCTGTCACATGATCGGGGGTCGGCAATGCCTCAGTATTGTAACCATAGAGGTCCTTGAGACCTCTATGGTTACTGATCCCCGGCAGCTGTGAGCGCCACCCTGTGGTCGGCGCTCACAGCACACCTGATTTTCTGCTACATAGCAGCGAACAGCAGATCACTGCTATGTAGCAGAGGCGATTGTGCTGTGCCTGCTTCTAGCCTCCCATGGAGGCTATTGAAGCATGGCAAAAGTTAAAAAAAAGTTTAAAAAAATGTGAAAAAAATAAAAAAAATATAAAAGTTTAAATCACCCTCCTTTCGCCCCAATCAAAATAAATCAATTAAAAAAAAAATCTAACCTACACATATTTGGTATCGCCGCGTTCAGAATCGCCTGATCTATCAATAAAAAAAAGCATTAACCTGATCGCTAAACGGTGTAACGAGAAAAAAAATCGAAATGCCAGAATTACGTTTTTTTTGGTCGCCGCGACATTGCATTAAAATGCAATAACGGGAGATCAAAAGAAACGTATCTGCACCGAATTGGAATCATTAAAAACGCCAGCTCGGCACACAAAATATAAGCCCTCAACCGACCCCAGATCATGAAAAATAGAGACGCTACGAGTATCGGAAAATGGCGCAATTTTTTTTTTTTTTTTTAGCAAAGTTTGGAATTTTTTTTCACCACTTAGGTAAAAAATAACCTAGTCATTTTAGGTGTCTATGAACTCGTAGTGACCTGAAGAATCATAATGGCAGGTCAGTTTTAGCAAAAAACAAGTGTGGAATTGCACTTTTTTTGCAATTTCATCGCACTTGGAATTTTTTTCCTGTTTTCTAGTACACGACATGGTAAAAACAATGATGTCGTTCAAAAGTACAACTCGTCCCGCAAAAAATAAGCCCTCACATGGCCAAATTGATGGAAAAATAAAAAAGTTATGGCTCTGGGAAGGAGGGGAGTGAAAAACGAACACGGAAAAACTAAAAATCCCAAGGTCATGAAGGGGTTAATTAAACACAGCTTGACTCCAATGAAGGAGTAGAACCATCTCAATGAGGATCACAAGGAAATGGACAGCATGTGACTTAAATATGAGTGTCTGAGCAAAGGGTCTGAATACTTATGACCATATGATATTTCAGTTTTTCTTTTTTGTTAAATTTGCAAAAATTTCTACATTTCAGGTTTTTTTTCAGTCAAGATGGGGTGCAGAGTGTACATTACTGTGAAAAAAAGAACTTTTTTGAATTTACCAAATAGCTGCAATGAAACAAAGAGTGAAAAATTTAAAGGGGTCTGAATACTTTCTATACCCACTGTATGTAGGTTGACCATAGAAACAGGTACAGTTAATGTTTGTGACTAGACCAGAGTGGGGGGATAGGTATAGGGAAAGTGACGATTTCCTGTTAGAAATGGAGAAGGGGTCTGAAGTGTATAGTGGACTGACCAAAAGTTTCAGGGTGAGCAGTGCAGAATTCTGGAGTGACCGTAGGTGAGAATAGACCAAAGAGGAAGGTGTCATGATCAAGGATGGGGTTATGTCTCTTTCCCATAATGGTCAGACAGGGGTTAATCGAATCTGCCTCTCTCTGATTTGAGGGTGACTATTTAGTTGTGATATGACCAAGGTCGGGTGTTGGTGATAATTCCGGTCCCTTGGCTAGAGCAGCTGACCTAGGTTAGTCAGTGGTTAATCATTGTTTCTCTGTATGCATGACCCCTGTTGTGTGTATGACCCAGCTTGTTCCCTGACTTGTATTTTGGTCCTCCGTTTTGGTACTGCTTTGCTTTCCCCATTTTTCTTACTCCCTGGCTCGTTCCTGACTATTCTTCCATCTTATATATATATATATATATATATATATATATATATATATATATATATATATATATATATATATATATATATACACATAATGAGAACTTGAGTTTCGTACCTTTCTTGTAAACCACTGTAATATTTTAAACTGTTTTATTGCTTTTTATTCATTTTATCTTTTTAAATTGATTTTAGCTTTTCTTTTATACTTACCTCGTTTGGATTGAGGGATTTGGATGCTGCCGGTCATGTTGGATGGCGGGACTGTGGAGCTTGCTGTGTATTTCAAGTCACTATGAGTGAAAAATACCAAGAAGATGGAGATTAGATAGAACAATGTTGTTCATGAGTCTGATTTATTACTTATTATTTCCCCCCCCCCTCCTTATTATTGTAAAAAATTGTCCACATTATTGTAATTCTATTTTTGTTCCTGTACTCTAGTTTCAGGATAGGTAGAATGTATGTATGTATGTATATGTACAGTGCCTACAAGTAGTATTCAACCCCCTGCAGATTTAGCAGGTTTACACATTTGGAATTAACTTGGCATTGTGACATTTGGACTGTAGATCAGCCTGGAAGTGTGAAATGCACTGCAGCAAAAAAGAATGTTATTTCTTTGTTTATTTTTTTTTTAAATTGGGAAAAGTATTTTCAGAGGGTCATTTATTATTCAACCCCTCAACCCACCAGAATTCTGTTTGGTTCCCCTAAAGTATTAAGAAGTAGTTCAGGCACAAAGAACAATGAGCTTCACATGTTTGGATTAATTATCTCTTTTTCCAGCCTTTTCTGACTATTTAAAACCCTCCCCAAACTTGTGAACAGCACTCAAACATGGTCAACATGGGAAAGACAAAGGAGCATTCCAAGGCCATCAGAGACAAGATTGTGGAGGGTCACAAGGCTGGCAAGGGGTACAAAACCCTTTCCAAGGAGTTGGGCCTACCTGTCTCCACTGTTGGGAGCATCATCCGGAAGTGGAAGGCTTATGGAACTACTGTTAGCCTTCCACGGCCTGGACAGCCTTTGAAAGTTTCCTCCCGTGCCGAGGCCAGGCTTGTCCGAAGAGTCAAGGCTAACCCAAGGACAACAAGGAAGGAGCTCCGGGAAGATCTCATGGCAGTGGGGACATTGGTTTCAGTCAATACCATAAGTAACGTACTCCACCGCAATGGTCTCCGTTCCAGACGAGCCCGTAAGGTACCTTTACTTTCAAAGCGTCATGTCAAGGCTCGTCTACAGTTTGCTCATGATCACTTGGAGGACTCTGAGACTGACTGGTTCAAGGTTCTCTGGTCTGATGAGACCAAGATCGAGATCTTTGGTGCCAACCACACACGTGACGTTTGGAGACTGGATGGCACTGCATACGACCCCAAGAATACCATCCCTACAGTCAAGCATGGTGGTGGCAGCATCATGCTGTGGGGCTGTTTCTCAGCCAAGGGGCCTGGCCATCTGGTCCACATCCATGGGAAGATGGATAGCACGGCCTACCTGGAGATTTTGGCCAAGAACCTCCGCTCCTCCATCAAGGATCTTAAGATGGGTCGTCATTTCATCTTCCAACAAGACAACGACCCAAAGCACACAGCCAAGAAAACCAAGGCCTGGTTCAAGAGGCAAAAAATCAAGGTGTTGCAGTGGCCTAGTCAGTCTCCTGACCTTAACCCAATTGAAAACTTGTGGAAGGAGCTCAAGATTAAAGTCCACATGAGACACCCAAAGAACCTAGATAACTTGGAGAAGATCTGCATGGAGGAGTGGGCCAAGATAACTCCAGAGACCTGTGCCGGCCTGATCAGGTCTTATAAAAGACGATTATTAGCTGTAATTGCAAACAAAGGTTATTCCACAAAATATTAAACCTAGGGGTTGAATAATAATTGACCCACACTTTTATGTTTAAAATTAATAAAAATTTAACTGAGCAACAAAACTTTTTGGTTTGTAAGATTTATGCATCTGTTAATAAATCCTGCTCTTGTTTGAAGTTTGAAGGCTCTAACTTATTTGCATCTTATTAAACCTGCTAAATCTGCAGGGGGTTGAATACTACTTGTAGGCACTGTGTATATATATATATATATATATATATATATATATATATATATATATATATATATATATATATATATATATATATATATGTATGTATATGTATTTATTTGTTATGGACAATCTCTGTATTTATGTATAATGTTCATATATATTGCCCCAATATGTCTGGTAGCTACCGTATATACAATTTTCTTTGCGTGTAAATGAGTAATAAGAATGAATACTCTTTGTTTCCCCCATACTCAATTTTTATGAGTGTACTCTGGCTATATTGACCATCTACATATATATTTCTGTGGGCATACTATGTGCCATATTAATGGAACTATGCCCACAATATTAACTATATATATATATATAACTCTATCAAGTATGTGCCTTTTACACGCTGTGCCCCTGGTTGTGCGCATGCCCTGCCTGCGTCTGTGAGCTCCGGCGCCCCGCGTCCATGTTACCTAGGTTACGCCGGGTACTCCGTTCCTGTGCGGCAGGTCATGTGATGCGGGGACCGGAACTCTCGGACCTCCAGTCTGCGCATGCGCCGCTAACACTCGGGCCACAGCGTCTATTTCAGACCACGCTATATAAACCCTCTTTCCATCATTATTAACCACCCCCTGACGAAGAAAAACATTTGAAACGCGCGTCGGGCGCACGCAGGTCCAGGTGTTGATTTCCCCCAGGTATATACTAAATATATTTTATATTCATTTATACTGCTGTGCTATCCTATATGAGCAATTGGTTACCCATTGTTTGGCCTGGATATAGGCATACACTTGTGGGCACTTTGTTCCATTGGATTTTTTTCCCTGGCTATTATGCACTTTATTTGCACTACTTTGCACAGCGTTAAAAAGTAATTTTGTTTTTTTTCTGCACATAATTTAGCAAAATTTTAAAATCACGCTCTTTTTGGATATTGTTATCACTTTTTATTGGTACCTCTGCATTTTATGATATGCACAGCGTAAAATGATATAGCACACTGGGGGCTATTTTATTGAGTATTTTTTCTCCCTGACCTCGTTAGTAGGGTATATATACCTTTTATGTATTTTATACAAAAAATATTTTTTTATTGTATGTATTTGTTGCCAATCTTATAAATAAAGGCCTATCTTTTATTATTCCCATATTCATTGGTTTTTTCTGGTGATCTCCTATCCAAGGTGGTTTGGTATTTGTCTTTGTACTACAGTGGTTCTCACTGGTGTTGTCTCACAGTATATTCTAACCACGGGTATGCTCGATTTATTTTAAATATTTTCTAGATTAATAATACAATTCTGTGGATTAGTGTGGGTATACTGTGTCTAATAACTCCTATCTAGCTTTGACCCTTTGGCTTGTTTCCGACTACTTGCCTGTCTCACCCCTTTGATCACCGCGTTCCTGTCCGGTCTCCGTCGCATTGGCTTGTCACTGACATTGCGTCCATTCTCTCTGCAGGCACCCTGTTGCCAGCGGGTTAATTCCCGTCCAGCCTGCATGGCACTTTCTGACACCTTCCTCGCTTTCTGGCAGGTCTCCACTTCTAGGGTGCAGCTTCCTCCGGGACTGCAGCGCCCTTAGGGGACCTCCTCCAGCATCATGGTCTGCGAGTCACGACAGAGGGATAGTGAGATCCAAATTACAAATGGACATCGAGAGCCCTGGAGTAAACTACTGAGGAAGGAAACTGTGTGAAAAATGCTTTGTGTTGTATTTTTGAATGGGGCCTCCCTCATTGAACTGTGAAACATCTGGTCCTGTCAAACCTGCAACAATGGTCACATGCGGACCTGCACGGGTGTAATGACCTCACAACACAAGTCCAAACACCTAGCCAAGACCTTCACTTTCACGTAACGTGTCGGGGCACCAGAGACGTGTGCCTCATCCATGGCTACCTCCCCGTTTCATGGATGTGTGAAACCAGCTTAAACATATGATAATCTTCCTTGTAAAACACTGATTTATAAAGTGCATAATGAGGGTGTCACCAGATGACCAAACATTTATATATTTTGAGAACAATATTCATATGCATTGACCTGATACCGTGGTCTTGCTAGCAAGAGCGTAAGCCATAAAACAATCATCCAACAATGCTTCGAGCAGTAATTATTCTTGCCTTTTATTTAGGCTCATGCACAAAGAAGTGAACTCAGATTTTCTATCTGCTAAAGAAACTATGAGATCTTGTCCCCTATTAGCCATAAACAGTTGTCACTGACAGGTGCTTGATGGCTAAAAGTCACAGGCAAGTCACAAATTCAATAAAAAAGATATCTAGTTTATAAGCATCATGGGAGTCTGACCTAGACTTTGCTTTTTATGTACTATATAATTTTAAGCAAAAGATCCATAAAAGTAGAAATGTGAATGTTAAAGATGGCACTCAATTTCAATACTGTATTTTTAACCCTTATCCGGCTGAATAGGTACAATTGTAACTATTCCGTTTTAAAATTGCAATAACTTTTTTTTTAAAAGACGTAGAGGGCTGAAATTTCATGACATCTCTACATTTTTGGTCCAGAATATATTGGCCAAATTTCAATAAAATATCTCCACCCGCTTCCGAGATAAGGGGTCGAGATCTTTTTGCATCCATAACAAGCTGCATAGGTACAAATGTACCTCATATATTTTGAATGAAGATAATGCAAGGGAAAAAGCATAAATTTTTTTTTAATGATAATGCTATTTAACTATTATAAACAAGTAAAAAACTGTTCATTTACATTATAAAAGAAAATGTAAGAAACTTTTTTTTATTGATTTTCTTTGCAAGTAATGCATGTTGGCTTTGCTACAGAGTGTTCATCGCAAATGGGTTTCACACAAACCACACAAGACTTTCTAGTCTTGCGTTGTTTTCGCCTCAGGTCTCTGCAGACATAGCAACTACCAACAACAGGGGAGGGTCCACGACTACCATGAGGTATGTTGGGGCCAGCTGCTGGCTGCGATGCTACCACAATGCATCGTCCAAGCACCATTTCTACTGCACCTCGAAGAAAATGGTTTCTCATTATCATTTTGTTTGTACTACGATCTTCAATTGCAATCATACACAGCTGATTTGCGAGATTACTTGTCGAGGACCATCAGTTGGTTTCCCAGTGTAGAGCTGACCTTGTAAAGGGTAGGCATTTGATGAGTCACAAGCCCAGAAAATCTTTATGCCATATTTAGCTGGTTTTGAAGGTATATACTGGGTAAATTTAGTATGACCTCTAAATGGAAATAATTGCTCGTCGACGGTGATACAATGATATGGCTTGTAGGCTCTCTCCAGATTACTGTTCAGCATTGTCCAGATGTCCCGTATTGGTGCAGCTTTATCTGTTTGCACACGTTCTGCACGTGTATTTTCGTTGTCAAACCTGATAAATCTGAGTATCATCTTGAAGCGGTCACGAGACATGGCTGCACGTATAAGAGGCAGAGCAGCAACATTCCACATTTCCTCCAGATTCTCTTTGTTGGCTCTGTGCACACCAGCAGCAATCAGTGTGCCCAAAAATGCATGAAGTTCAGTTTCAGTAAATTGCTTGAATGTTTTTTGTGGTGGCCGTTTGGAAGAATCAGGAAAACGTTGTACCAGTTCGTTGTTGTAAGCATCACAAACTCTCTTGGCCTTTCGATTCGTTTCCCGTAATATGATGTCACACATCTCGGGAGTCATGATGGACTTGAATAGCTCTTTTGCTGTATATAGGTTGCTGATTGCTGCAGGGCCACCTCTTTGTCGTAGGACATTACGAGATTTTGTTTGTGCATTTGGCAGTGGATTACTGCACCATTGAGTTTCATCCTTAGCAGTCCAAATGTCGCCTGCACTTTGAGGCACAGAATCATCCTCAACACTTTCGTCTGATTCGTATTCATTTTCATGCTCTATGACCATTTCTTGTTCAATGTCTGAATCTTCTTCAGTAACATCCACTTGTGGTACATAGTTTTCATCATCAGATGCAACATATGGTTCATCCTCATGCTCAGAATCAGATTCTTCTAGCATTCGCATTATTTCGTCAGACGTAAATCTGTAAATATGAAAAAATGTAAAATAAATAATTTTCCGAAATACTACATTATTGGCTTTTCACAAAATTATACTAACCTGCAAACACGTTTTCTTGGATTATGGCGGAAACTAGATCCAGCATTACTATCACTCATGATGACTTGCTAGATGAATTTTGGCTTCGTATTTTGTGCTGAATATAAATAAAACATCGTAAAACAATATGTAGATACTAATTATTATCCATTTTTCGTATAAAAATTATACCTATAGTGATAAGTTTCATACAAAATATATGTAAGCCAAGTCCAGGCTGAAAGACAATTTGACTGTTCTGTCCCCACATAATGAGAATAAAGGTATAACTGGCTGTTAGATGCTGTGAGACTTTCCTACCTTCGTTTCCAAGAAATTGAAGACTTCACAAGCCTAGAAATGTGTGCTCACAGCAATGAGATGAACAGCAAAATGGCTAATGAGAGGAGGGAGGCAGGAAGACAAGTAGAAGCCACTCCCAGTTTGAATTAACTTAATTGACAGCAACATAAGTGACCAGTAACAACACTGAACAATAGATATCAGCATAACATTTGTAGCTGAATTAACTTTAGTTTCTGAAACCAAGTAAAGTCTTCCCACAGTGGAGGTATATGTGAAGGTACAATTGTACCTATGCAGCCTGTTAAGGTTGTAAAATTATGCAGCCTGACAAGGGTTAAAAGGATGTAACATTTTCTAACAAATTATTGCACAACTAGATAGTAGATCTTCTGTGCCAAAATCAGATAAAGGCCGGGGTCACACTAGACCGTAATACGGACGAGTGCTATGCGATAAAAAATCGCATAGCACTCGGCCCAATGTTAATCTATGGTTCAGCTCCCATCATCCGATATTTTCTCCACCGTATTTCGGATCCGAGGGAACTCGCAGCAGGCTGCGATTGTCAGCGTATCTCGGCCGAGACTCGCCAATGCAAGTCTATGGGTGCGAGAAAAAATCGGATTACACACGGACCATGCGTGTGCATTGCGAGAAATACGCAGCGGTGTTCTATAGAAAAGCCGGTAATTCAATTGCCGACTTTGCATTTCTCCTTCACAAACCCGACAGGATATGAGACATGGTTTACATACAGTAAACCATCTCATATCCCCTTTTTTTGCATATTCCACACTACTAATGTTAGTAGTGTGTATGTGCAAAATTTGGCCGCTGTAGCTGCTAAAATAAAGGGTTAAATGGCGGAAAAAATTGGCGTGGCTCCCGCGCAATTTTCTCCGCCAGAATGGTAAAGCCAGTGACTGAGGGCAGATATTAATAGCCAGGAGAGGGTCCATGGTTATTGCCCCCCCCCCCCTGGCTACAAACATCTGCCCCCAGCCACCCCAGAAAAGGCACATCTGGAAGATGCGCCTATTCTGGCACTTGGCCACTCTCTTCCCACTCCCTGTAGCGGTGGGATATGGGGTAATGAAGGGTTAATGCCACCTTGCTATTGTAAGGTGACATTAAGCCAGATTAATAATGGAGAGGCGTCAATTATGACACCTATCCATTATTAATCCAATTGTATGAAAGGGTTAAAAAACACACACACACATGATTTAAAAGTATTTTAATGCAATAAACACAGCGGTTGTTTTAATAATTTATTGATCTCTCAATCCATTTTCAGACCCTCGCTTGGCAAAACAATACACACAATATACATACCCTCTCTGATGTCCTATCACGTCCCACGAGGTAATCCATCTGGAGGGGTTAACTAATATTACAGGCACGAGCTGCGATAAACCACTCGCTCGTGCCTGTAATCCCCGGGTGCTGAAAGGAAAGCAGTGATCTATACTTACATTCAGTCGCGGTGATGCGCCCCTGCTGGATGTTCTCATGAACTGCAGCCTGGGAACTTTTTCCCACGCTCCAGGTCATATGAGGACATCCACCAGGGGGCGCATCACCACGACTGAAGGTAACTATAGGTCATTGACCTACATTTCCTTCAGTCGCGGTGATGCACCCCCTGGTGGATGTCCTCATATGACCTGGAGCGTGGGAAAAAGTTCCCAGGATTACCTCGTGGGACGTGATAGGACATCAGAGAGGGTATGTATATTGTGTGTTTATTGTTTTGCCAAGCGAGGGTCTGAAAATGGATTGAGAGATCAATAAATTATTAAAACAACCGCTGTGTTTATTGCATTAAAATACTTTTAAATCATGTGTGTGTGTTTTTTAACCCTTTCATACAATTGGATTAATAATGGATAGGTGTCATAATTGACGCCTCTCCATTATTAATCTGGCTTAATGTCACCTTACAATAGCAAGGTGGCATTAACCCTTCATTACCCCATATCCCACCGCTACACGGGAGTGGGAAGAGAGTGGCCAAGTGCCAGAATAGGCGCATCTTCCAGATGTGCCTTTTCTGGGGTGGCTGGGGGCAGATGTTTGTAGCCAGGGGGGGCCAATAACCATGGACCCTCTCCTGGCTATTAATATCTGCCCTCAGTCACTGGCTTTACCATTCTGGCGGAGAAAATTGCACAGGAGCCCACGCCAATTTTTTCCGCCATTTAACCCTTTATTTTAGCAGCTACAGCGGCCAAATTTTGCACATACACACTACTAACATTAGTAGTGTGGAATATGCAAAAAAAAGGGGGATATGAGATGGTTTACTGTATGTAAACCATGTCTCATATTATGTCGGGTTTGTGAAGGAGAAATGCAAAGCCGGCAATTGAATTACCGACTTTTTCACAGATATCGCGCTGAATGAAATATAAATACAGAATATATATATATATATATATATGTGTCTCAATGACATATATATATATATATATATATATATATATATATATATATATATATATATATATATATATATACTGTATATATGTTTTCCCAAACATTTGAGCACATAAATCCATTAGATGTCAGTTTTGCAAGCTTGCGAGAAAATCTCGGCATACGGATGCCATACGGATGACACACGGATGTCACACGGATCATTTGATGCGAGGAAATCGCATCCTTGCACTGCACACGGATCACTGTTTTTGAAACATTTGTGCGATTCTCGGCCGTGAAAAACGGACCGTTTTTTTATACGTTAAGTGTGTCCCCGGCCTAACTCAGATTAGATTGAGGCACAAAGTCTATGGAAATGTGGTCTTTGGTTATCATCTAAGAGGAGATAAGGTCTTTGCTACACTGTTAAGGTACCGTCACATTAAGCGACGCTGCAGCGATAGCGACAGCGATGCCGATCGCTGCAGCGTCGCTGTTTGGTCGCTGGAGAGCTGTCACACAGACCGCTCTCCAGCGACCAACGATGCCGAGGTCCCCGGGTAACCAGGGTAAGCATCGGGTTGCTAAGCGCAGGGCCGCGCTTAGTAACCCGATGTTTACCCTGGTTACCAGCGTAAAAGTTAAAAAAACAAACAGCACATACTCACCAGCGCGTCCCCCAGCCTCTGCTTCCTGACACTGACTGAGCTCCGGCCCTAACAGCACAGCGGTGACGTCACCGCTGTGCTTTCACTTTCAGTTTAGGGCCGGCGCTCAGTCAGTGTCAGGAAGCAGAGGCTGGGGGACGCGCTGGTGAGTATGTGCTGTTTGTTTTTTTAACTTTTACGCTGGTAACCAGGGTAAACATCGGGTTACTAAGCGCGGCCCTGCGCTTAGTAACCCGATGTTTACCCTGGTTACCAGTGTAAAATATCGCTGGTATGGTTGCTTTTGCTGTCAAACACGGCGATACACGGCGACCTAACGACCAAATAATGTGCAGACCTTCTAGCAGCGACCAGCAATTTCACAGCGGGATTCTGATCGCTGCTGCGTGTCAAATACAGCGATATCGCTCCCTAGGACGCTGCAACGTCACAGATCGCTGGCGACGTTGCTTAGTGTGACGGTACCTTTATTCCTAGCTCATGGTCCTCAAATTGTTTCAACTAGTTGGTGGTTACCAGAATGACAGCCTAACTAGAGCAGTACCTCAACACAAAGCTGAAGCTCTTCCCTTAATTAAACTGCTTGAGTAGAAACAAACAAAGTGCCTATCAGTAATTTATCAGTTAACTTGATCTGGACATCTGTCCAAAATGCCAACATAAACCAAGCACATAACTTTGTTGGAGATACAGACCCTAGTATGGCTGAGCTCTGCCCACTGATTTTGCATGCCCCGGCTCCCCTCACTAGTGATTAACAGTGCTGTCTTAACTGAGCCTTTACTGCAGACAATACTCACTCCAGGCAAGCTAGTGCTGTCAATCACCAGTAAAAGAGAAAGGAGCATGCAAAAGCAGAGGGCTGAACAAACCTCTAAACCTTACACCAGGGATTCACTGAATGCATAATTGATTAAACTCCAGTATCTACGGAATGGAGGCAACAATTAAAACATTAAAGGTGCAGTTTTAATACAGGCTATAACTTCAACAAGGCTACAGTATGTGCTTAATTTATACTGTTAGTTTGCAATGAAATATGAACTTAAATGGTGTCTGTCAGCACAAAGTTATAAAGGTAAATGAAAGGAAACCTTAGATTAGCTACAACCTACTGGTAACACTGGTAATAATACTGGTTCCTGGCCTCTGTTTCTGCTTTAGGTGGTGCCTAGCCTTTTTTTGGGAGTGACATGTGACTGCTACAGTTATGTTTCATTCCTGAGACTTTTGGTGCCGATGGACCAGGGAGCAATAAGGTTAATTGTCTGGTTTTGATTAATCCTTCCTGAGAGTCCTGAGTGGGACTGTGTTTTGTGCACACAGCTAGGTTCAGATAGGGCCGGGACAGGTCTCATGAATTCTTTGGAAATCTGGGGGAACCATTACTCAATGCAACCATGTACTGCAACTTCCTCAGGCACAAGATAGATCCACTTGCTCACACAGACACAATTGATGGAGACCTCATGAACAGATGAACAGTGTAGCTTAATATCACAGCACAGCCAGTGCATTCAAGTCTCTTAGGCTTCTTTCACACTTGCGTCGGTACGCGGCCGTCGCTAAGCGTCGGCGCGACGTACCGACGGACGTTGTGACAATTCGGCACAACATGGGCAGCAGATGCAGTTTTTCAACGCATCCGCTGCCCATTCTAAAGTCCCGGTGAGGAGGGGGCGGAGTTCCGGCCGCGCATGCGTGGTAGGAAGTGGCGGACCCGATGTACATTACGACGGTCCGCCAAAACACGACGCATCCAGTGCACGACGTCGGCAATACAAGTCTATGGGGAAAAACGCATTCTGCGGGCACATTTGCAGGATGCGTTTTTTTCCCAAAACTACACATTGCGACGGATCTAAAATGACGCAAGTGTGAAAGTAGCCTTAAGCACAGGCTTCATAAACAGGACAGCTGCTTCGTAAAGGCACATTGATTAACAGTCTCTTTTAATAGCACAATTCAGCACAGATCAAGACTCTTTGCAAAGGCATAGTAGTACACACCATTCCTTCTAGCACAGTGAGATGGAGGAGGGGAGGAGGGTTTGCTGAGGGAGATGATCCCTGTGACAAAATTATTTCCAGTCCTTATCTTCCTGTTCATGATAGACTTCTCAACTAGCAGTACAGGGGTTAGCCCAGCTTCACTCTTTAATGGAATCCTGTGTAGGTATGGTTCACCTGCCTGAAATTTTGTGAGAGACAGATCACACACCACCATAGCTCCCAACCGTCCCTCATTGTGCGGGACTGTCCCGGTTTTGATGCTTTTCCCCGCTGTCCCGCATGGGACACTCTGTTTCCCGCAGACAACAGGAGAAGCAGCCATCACAAGCCCCCTTGTGTTAGGCCATGCCCCTTACCCTTCCGTATGTTCCTGAGTCTTCCACTGTGCGTGTGCAGTACAGTTCAGAGAGGGAGAGGGGACACTTCTTTGAGGTACGTAACAAAGTCACCACCTTACCAGGGCTTACCTGTCGAACACAGCCTGGGTGCCGCAATGTAAGCAGCAGACCAGTGGACTGGAGCTAATGCCTGGCTAGTAATCGTGCGTGTAATGAGTGGGGCTGAGCATGGTGGGATGGACACTCACAGCCTCCTCTGTTTGCCTTGGCTGCTCAGGGCTGTGTGATTGCAGAGCGACAGATGATCACCAGTAGTCGATGTCACAGACGACTCCAGTGCATTGCGGAGGAGGTGCAGCTGCAACTCCCTGGGAGAGGGCGACGACGCTAGGTAATCAATTGTGGCTGCTATTTTTCCCCACGCATAAAGGGCTAAGCCTGTGACACTGTATCATCATGTGCTTATAATGAGACAGCAAATCATGGCACAATTCAATTGCTCTACACAAAAATTACAAACAGCTCCGCTCGGTACACACACACGTGGCTCCGCTCGGTACACTTCGCACACACACACACTGCTCCGCTCGGTACACCTCATACACACACATGCGGCTCCACTCGGTACACCTCGTACACACACACGCGGCTCCGCTCGGTACACCTACGAGGTATGAGGTGTATGGAGCGGAGCTGAATGTGTATGAGGTGTACGGAGCAGAGCAATGTGTGTATGAGGTGTAAGGAGTGGAGCTGTGTGTGTATGAGGTGTACGGAGCGGAGCTGAATGTGTAAGAGGTGTACTGAGCTGAGCTGTGTGTGTATGAGGTGTACGGAGCGGAGCTGAATGTGTATGAAGTGTATGGAGTGGAGCCGTGTGTGTACGAGGTGTATGGAGCAGAGCTGAATGTGTATGAGGTGTATGGAGCTGAGCCGTGTGTGTATGAGGTGTATGGAGTGGAGCCGTGTGTGTATAAGGTGTATGGAGCGGAGCTGAATGTGTACAAGGTGTACGGAGCGGAGCCATGCGTGTATGAGGTGTATGGAGTGGAGCCGTGTGTGTATGAGGTGTATGGAGCAGAGCTAAATGTTTACGAGGTGTACGGAGCAGAGCCACGTGTGTGCAAGGTGTATGGAGCGGAGCGAGTGTGTGCGGAGCGGAGCCGTGTGTGCAAAGTGTACGGAGCGCAGCCGCATGTGTAGGAGTAGCTATGTGTGGCCATTATACGGAACGAAGTATCATGTGTGGCTAATATACAGTATGGAGCATCATGTGTGGCCATTATAAAGTATGGAACATTATGTGCTTTCATTATACAGTATGGAGCATCATGTGGGGCCATTATACAGTATGGAGCATCATGTGTGGTCATTATACAGTATGGAGCATCATGTGGGGCCATTATACAGTATGGAGCATCATGTGGGGCCATTATACAGTATGGAGCATCATGTGGGGCCATTATACAGTATGGAGCATCATGTGGGGCCATTATACAGTATTGAGCATCATGTGTGGCCATTAGTGTTGAGCGATACCTTCCGATATCGGAAAGTATCGGCCGATACCGTCAAAGTATCGGATCTAATCCGATACCGATACCCGATCCCAATGCAAGTCAATGGGACGAAAATATCGGAATTAAAATGAACCCTTTCTTTCCTTGTAGGTTCATTCTACATGAAGGAAAACAACTAAGAATAATGTAGGATGTATTGGAGGAGGTGGCGGAGACATTAAAGGCATAGAGGTTTAGCCCAATCAAATAGAATAGCATGAATTTTAATTTTTTTTAAAGACGTTCGGAGTTACAAAGATATTGACTATGTTAAGATTTTTTTTATTTTGTCAGATATTGATGTTTCACTACTTCCATGCCCTTCACCCTCTTTTTTACTTCTCCCACACTTTCTTCTTCATCATCATCAGCATCTTTGACATCAACTTCTTCTTCACCTTATTCATCTTCTTCATCTTCTACCTATAATTTTTTTTTTTTACATTGTTCATATTCTTTTTATTTAACTATTGTTTTTCTTCATATTCAACTTCTTCATCATATTCTTATTTGTGACAGGCATTCCCGTAGTTGTTATCTATAAAAGTTTGAAGATTACACCTTCCGTTCTGCCTGTCACAAAAGAGTTACATTTGTCCGCGTTCAGTTTGGCCTGCAGCATCAGGCTTTATCCAGGGGCACCACGAGGAGGAACGGACTCACCCCCATACACTGCTTAGTCTTCTTCTGCTTATAATTTAGATAATATCTTTTGCTCTGATATTTAGTGTTATGCTTAATGTTCTTCTGCTCTTTGTTCTGCAGCCTCTTGTTCTTCTGCTTCTCGGTCTCCCATGTCGTCGTCGTCTCCAGGGTCGTCGTCTCCAGGGTCGTTGTCTCCGGGGTCGTCGTCATCGGGGTGGTCTTCAGGGTCATCGTCTCCAGGGTCGTCGTCATCTCAGTGGTTGTCGTCTCTGGTGTCGTCGTCATCTTATGGGCGGTCTTCCGGGTCATCGTCTTTAGGGTCTTGAACTTGGAAATGTAGCAGAAGGTACAAGAAGGCTGAGAAAATGCCGAGAAACAGCTGATGGAACTGGAACTCGGATGGCTACCCGAAGGTCCAAGAGCCAATGGAACTACCGAGGACCAGCTGACGTTACTGGAACCCGGTTACTAAGCAGGAGGTACCCGTGCCTGAAAGCACTACCAAGGACCACCTGACGTTGGTGGAACTCGGATACCCAGAGGGAGGCACCTAAGCCAAAGGCTCTGCCCGGAACCAGCTGACGGTACTGGAACCAGGATGGGGAGCAGAAGGTACAAGAGCAAAAGACACTGCCGAGAACCAGCTGACGGTACTGGAACCCGGATGGGTAGCCGAAGGTCCAAGAGCCAATGGAACTACCGAGGACCAGCTGACGTTACTGGAACCCGGTTACTAAGCAGGAGGTACCCGTGCCTGAAAGCACTACCAAGGACCACCTGACATTGGTGGAACTCGGATACCCAGAGGGAGGCACCTAAGCCAAAGGCTCTGCCCGGAACCAGCTGACGGTACTGGAACCAGGATGGGGAGCAGAAGGTACAAGAGCAAAAGACACTGCCGAGAACCAGCTGACGGTATTGGAACCCGGATGGGTAGCCGAAGGTCCAAAAGCCAATGGAACTACCGAGGACCAGCTGACGTTACTGGAACCCGGTTACTAAGCAGGAGGTACCCATGCCTGAAAGCACTACCAAGGACCACCTGACATTGGTGGAACTCGGATACCCAGAGGGAGGCACCTAAGCCAAAGGCTCTGCCCGGAACCAGCTGACGGTGCTGGAACCAGGATGGGGACCTATTCAAGCTTGTCTTCCTAGAGCCCCAACTAGCGGTGTTGGAGCAAAGGGTCAGCAGGGGGAGCAGAGTGTAGGCCGAAGCCTGCACTGGAGGCATTTGTAGGTCTGTTGTGTCTGCGTGGCGTTTGCAGGACACGATGCCGGCTACACAGCAGGGGAACAGCTTGCGGTGCTGAACCCCACTGACACATTGGCGAGGTGTTTGGCTCTGTGCAGCTAGCAGTACCGGGCACCAACAGGCGGTGTTAGAGCCCAGGGTCAGCAGGAGGAGAGGGAGCAGAGTGCAGGCCGAATCCTGCATTGGCGGCAGCTTTGTGTCTGCGTGGCTGTTGCAGGACACGTTGCGGGCTACACAGCAGGGGAACAGCTGGCAGTGCTGAACCCCACAGACACATTGGCGGGTGTTTTTCTCTGTGCAGCCAGCACTTCGGTGCACCAACTGGCGGTGTTAGATCCCAGGCTCTGCAGGGGGAGCAGAGTGTAGGCCGAAGCCTAATTGAACCAATTTTAAAGGTAACCTTTAACCCCCCCTCAGGTGTTACAAACTAGAAGAGCCACGCCTTATGCAGCAGTAGTGCTGCACAAGTCAAAGGTTGCTCTTTTAATTTTGTTCCTTGCACAAGCTGAATGAAACACGTACAACATTTTGGCCCTTATACAGTCAATCTGTCTTGGAGGCGGGAGTTCCCTTCGTAATGAGACGCAGCACAGCTGGCAAAAATACCACCTTGGTGCTTGGCGCGGCCTCCTGAGCATCGCATTTTGATGTACAGGAGTCTGCGTTGTTGCGTTATCCCTTGGCCATGCGCTGCCCGTCTTCTGACATCATTTCATGTCGGCTGGTGCGGTTCGCGATGCCCATGAATCCCAGCCCTGCAGTGTCTTTACAGTGTTTCACACTGTGGGGCTGGGATTCATGGCCTGGCGCAGTATATATGTTCGCCTCTCGCTCGGGTCCTTACACCTGCTACAGACTGTGCGGCGTCAGCTGATCCCTTATCGCATGCCACGGCCATGAAGCCGCACAGTCTGAAGAAGGCGGAAGGAGCTGAGTGACAGCCTGGCGAAGATATGCACTGCTCATGCCCGTCAATCACACCCTCGCAGTCAAAATAAATAAGACACTGAGGGGCGTTGTTTCGGGCAGGGCGGCCGCAGAGGCGCAGCCAGCCAAACAATGATGTCAGAAGAAAGGCTGTGCTACCAAGGGGGTTGTTGCGTGTCATTACAAAGGAAAGTCACACCTCAGGGACGTTTTAATGGTCTCAGGGGACACATTGTAGACGTGTTCCGATCCACGTGTGCAAGGAGAATAAGTTTATGAGCCACCTTGCACACATGCAGCAATACTGCTGTACAAGGTGGCTGTAAAACATACAAACACCTGGGGGAGGGGCGACAGGTTCCCTTCAATTTCAGTTCTTGTGTCTGCGTGGCTTTTGCAGGACACGATGCCGGCTACACAGCAGGGGAACAGCTGGCGGTGCTGAACCCCACTGACACATTGGCTGGTGTTTTTCTCTGTGCAGCTAGCAGTACCGGGCACCAACTGGCGGTGTTAGAGCCCAGGGTCAGCAGGAGGAGAGTGAGCAGAGTGTAGGCCGAAGCCTGCACTGGCGGCAGCTTTTTGTCTGCGAGGCTGTTGCAGGACACGTTGCCGGCTACACAGCAGGGGAACAGCTGGCGGTGCTGAACCCCACTGACACATTGGCGGGTGTTTTTCTCTGTGCAGCCAGCACTTCGGGGCACCAACTGGCGGTGCTAGAGCCCAGGCTCTGCAGGGGGAGCAGAGTGTAGGCCGAAGCCTGCACTGGAGCAAGTTGAAAGGGAACCTTTAACCCCCCCCCAGGCGTTTGTAGCTGAAAGAGCCATCTTGTACAGCACTAATGCAGAAAAATGTAAACTTAGCTCTTTTAATTATGGTCCTTGCAAACGCTGAACTTGACACTTCTGAAATGTGTCCCCTCACACCGTTAAACCGTCCGGTTGGAGGGACTTTCCTTTGTCATGTGATGCAGCACAGCCGTCATTCTTACCCCCTTGGCGATGTGCGCCACCTCCTCAGCGTTGTTTGAATCTGTCCCGGAGCCTGCGCTGTTAGGTTAGCCCTTGGCCAGGCACACATTTTGCGCTGCCCGTCTTCTGACATCATTTGGTGTCAGGCTGGCTGCGCCTGTGCGGCCGTGCTGGCCAAGATCCAACCTCAGTGTCGTCCAATGTAATCCCACTGCGGGCCTGGGATCCATGGGCATGCGCAGTGCATATCTTCGCCTCTCACGCCCCTCCTTCCAGCTTCTTCAGACTGTGAGGCGTCACGGCCGTGGCATGCTATTAGGGATCAGCTGATGGAGCACAGTCTGAAGAAGGCGGAGGGAGATGAGTGAGAGGCAGATGTTAAGATATACACTGCGCATGTCCATGGATCACAGGCCCGCAGTGGGATTAAATCAGAAGACACTACGAGGCGGGATCTCGTCCAGCGCGGCCGCACAGGCGCAGCCAGCCTGACATCAAATGATGTCAGAAGACGGGCAGCGCAAAATGTGTGCATGGCCAAGGGCTAACCTAACAGCGCAGGCTCCGGGACAGATTCAAACAACGCTGAGGAGGCAGCGCACATCGCCAAGGGGGTAAGAATGACGGCTGTGCTGCATCACATGACAAAGGAAAGTCCCTCCGACCGGACGGTTTAACGGTGTGAGGGGACACATTTCAGAAGTGTTCGGTTCAGCGTATGCAAGGAGCACCACGAAAAGAGGCACTTTTCCCTTTTGCATCATTACTGCTGCACAAGGTGGCTCTTTCAGTAACAAACGCCTGGGGGGGGCAGATTCCCCTACATTTAAGTTGTTGTGCCTTTGTGGCGGTCGCATGACACGTTGCCGTATACACAGCAGGGGAGCAGCAGGCATTACTGAACCCCACTAACACATTGGCGAGGTGTTTGGCTCTGTGCGGACAGCACTTCCGGACAACAACTAGCGGTGTTGGAGCCCAGGGACAGAAGGAGGAGGAGGAGGTGGAGGAGAGAGGAGGGATTGCCACACACACAGCTGGGAAACAGCTGACATTACTGAACCCCAATAACAGAGGAGCGACTGTTGACTGTGCGGACAGCACTTCCGGACAACAACTAGCGGTGTTGGAGCCCAGGGACAGAAGGAGGAGGAGGAGGTGGAGGAGAGAGGAGGGATTGCCACACACACAGCTGGGGAACAGCTGACGTTACTGAACCCCAATAACAGAGGAGCGACTGTGCGGACAGCACTTCCGGACAACAACTAGCGGTGTTGGAGCCCAGGGACAGAAGGAGGAGGAGAGGAACACAGTGTAGGCCGAAGCCTGATTGGAGAAAGTCGAAAGGGAACCTTTAACCCCCTCAAAGCATTTGTAGCTGAAAGAGCCAGCTTGTGCAGCACAAAGGATGCAAAAGGAAAAGGTGGCTCTTTTCCTTATGCTCCTTGCAAACACAGAACTAAACACTTATAAAATGTGTCCCCTGAAACCGTGAGACCGTCCCGGAGGTGGGACTTTCCTTCGTAATATGACGCAGCACAGCCGTCATTCCTACCCCCTTGGCGCCGTGCCCCGGCTCCTCAGCGTTGTTTAATTCCGTCCCGGAGCCTGCGCTGTTATGTTATCCCTTGGCCAGGCACACTTAGTGCTGCCCATCTTCTGACATCATTTGGTGTCAGGCTGGCTGCACCTGTGCAGCCGCGCTGGCCGAGAGCCCGCCTCGCAGTGTCGTCTAAAGTAATCCCACCGCGGGCCTGGGATCCGTGGCCATGCGCAGTGCATATCCTCGCCTCTCACTCTCCTCCCTTCGGCTTCTTCAGACTGTGCGGCGTCACGGCCGTGGCATGCTATTAGGGATCAGCTGACGGAGCACAGTCTGAAGAAGGCGGAGGGAGATGAGTGAGAGGCAGAGATTCAGATATGCACTGCGCATGTCCATGGATCTCAGGCCCCCAGTGGGATTAAATCAGAAGACACTGCGAGGCGGGATCTCGGCCAGCGCGGCCGCACAGGCGCAGTCAGCCTGACACCAAATGATGTCAGAAGAGGGGCAGCGCTAAGTGTGCCTGGCCAAGGGATAACATAACAGCGCAGGCTTCGAGACAGAATCAAACAACGCTGAGGAGCCGGCGCACCGCGCCGGGGGGGTAAGAATGACGGCTGTGCTGCGTCACATTACGAAGGAAAGTCCCACCTCTGGGACGGTTTTACGGTATCAGTGGACACATTTTATAAGTGTTAAGTTCTGCGTGTGCAAGGAGCTAAACAAAAATAGCTACCTTTTCCTTGTGCAGCATTACTGCTGCACAAGGTGGCTCTTTCAGTAACAAACGCCTTGGGGGGGACAGGTTCCCTTACATTTAAGTTGTTGTGTCAGCGTGGCGGTCGCAGGACACATTGCCGGCTACACAGCTGGGGATCAGCTGACGTTACTGACACCCAATAACACTGGGTCGTATGTTTTGACTGTGCAGACGGCACTTCTGAGCCTCAACTGGCGGTGTTGGAGCCCAGGAATTTCAGTTCAGGTGGTAGAAAGATGAACACAACAGGAGACCTGGATACTGTAGACAGTCACCTAATTATTTAATCAGGAAGAGGAGTGGCAAATTCCTGCGAGATCCAAGCCTTGTTCATTTTCAGGAAAGTAAGCCGGTCAACGTTATCGGAGGATAGTCGCATGTGACGGTCAGTTAGTACACCACCTGCAGCACTAAAGACGCGTTCCGATAATACACTAGCCGCAGGGCAAGCCAGCACCTCCAATGCATACTGGCTTAGCTCTGGCCATGTATCCAGCTTTGAGACCCAAAACTTGAAAGGGGAAGAGCCGTCTGGGAGTACAGCAAGAGGGGAAGACATGTAGTCTGTCACCATCTGACGGAACCGTTGCCTCCTGCTGACTGGAGCCGTCTGTGATGGTGTAGACTTTTGTGGCGGGCACACAAAAGTGTGCCACAGTTGGGCCATACTGGTCTTGCCTTGGGCAGAGGCACTGCTTCTGCTCCCTCTTTGTGCAGAGCCTCCTCCACTGCCAGGACGCACTGAGCTCCTTTGTAATGCACTAGCAGCACTTCTCTCAGTTGGACTGGAGAAGATGATGGAATTCACCAGTGTGTCTTGGTACTCCCGCATTTTTCGCTCCCGGTTCAACGGTGTGATGAGGCTTTCTACGTTGTCCCGGTAGCGAGGATCGAGGAGGGTGAACACCCAATAATCAGACATGTTGAGAATGTGGGCGACGCGGCGGTCGTTTCTCAGGCACTGCAGCATGTAATCCACCATGTGCTGCAGACTGCCAACTGGCCAAGAAACGCTGTCCCCTGCTGGAGGCGTGATCTCTGCCCGCTCGTCATCACCCCACCCTTGCTGTACACACTGAGTACTGGACAAATGTGTAACTCCCTCCTTTGGACGGATGTCTTCCTCCTCCATTGACTCCTCCTCATCCTCCTCACAAACTGTCCCCTGCCTACGCGTTTGTGAGGAACCACGTGGCGCTGACTGTCCAGAAGATGATGGAAATGGTGAATCCTCATCCTCCACCTCTTCCACAACATCATCCCTTAGTGCTTGCAGTGATTTTTCAAGCAGACAGATAAGGGGGACAGTCATGCTGACTAGTGCATCATCTGCACTCGCCATCCGCGTGGAATAATCGAAGGGACGCAAAACCTGGCAGTCGTCCTTCATAGTGGCCCACTCTGTGGTTGTGAAGTCTGAACGGCGCGGAGTGCGACTTCTTTGCGCCTGATGCAGCTGGTACTCCATTACAGCTTGCTGCTGCTCACACAACCGCTCCAACATATGTAACGTGGAATTCCACCTGGTAGGTAGGTCACATATGATGCGATGTTCCGGCAGGCGGTGTCGGCGCTGCAGAGCCGCAATGCGCGATTTTGCCGTGCTGGAACGCCGCAAGTGAGCACACTCTAGGCGGACCTTGTGCAGCAGTGCATCAAGATCCAGATAGTCCCTCAAAAAACTCTGCACAACCAAATTGAGCACATGTGCCAGACATGGGATGTGAGTGAGGTTGCCGAGGCCCAGAGCTGCCACCAGATTTCGGCCATTATCACACACTACCATGCCTGGCTGGAGATTCGCCGCCACAAACCACACATCGCTCTCCTGCTTGATGGCATTCCAGAGCTCCTGTGCTGTGTGGCTTCAATTCCTCAAAGAAATTAATTTCAAGACGGCCTGTTGATGTTTGGCCACGGCTGTGCTCATGTCGGTCATAACAGGTAAACGTTCATCACGGGTCCATGTGGAGGTGGACTGTGACGGCTCCTGCAGCGATGATTCTGAGGAACTGGTGTAAGAGGAGGAGTCAATGCGTACAGAATGGATTCCTGCAATCCTTTGAGTGGGCAGGACACGTCCTGCGCCACTCGCACGATCTGTACCCGGCTCAACAACATTAACCCAATGGGCAGTGAGGGAAAGGTATCGCTCCTGTCCATGTTGACTGGTCCATGCATCGATGGTGAGGTGGACCTTGCTAGTGACGGCGTTCAGTAGCGCGTGTTTTATGTGTCCCTCAACATGCTTGTGCAGGGCAGGGACAGCTTGCCTGCTGAAGTAAAAGCGGCTGGGCACATTGTACTGTGGGACTGCCAATGACATCAAGTCACGGAAGCTGTCAGTCTCCACCAGCCTGAATGACAGCATTTCCAGTGACAGAAGTTTGGCAATGCCTGCAGTCAGAGCCTGTGCTCGTGGGTGGTTTGACGAGAAAGGCCGCCTTTTCTCCCATGCCTGTACTACCGATGGCTGTAGACTGGGCTGGGAGTGTGTGGATGACTGGGAACGTGGTGCTGCGGGTGGAATTACAGTGGGTCTCTGGACAACAGGGCCAGAGGTTCTTCCACGGCGATCCTGGGAGGAAGCCGAACCAGCTGAGTGTGAGCTGGAGGAAGAGGCAACACGAGCTGAAGAGGTGGTAGCTGCCGCTGTTGGTTGGCCTAGCTCTTCAGTGTGTTTTTCGAACTCCGCCGCGTGCCTGGTGCGCACATGTTTCCACATGTTGGAGGTATTGAGGTTGCTGACATTTCGACCTCTTTTAACTTTGTGATGACACACCTTGCATTTGACATAGCAAATGTCATCTGCAACTGTGTCAAAAAAGGACCAGGCACTGCAAATCTTGGGAGCGCCCTTTTTGGCTTTTGGAAGAGACATGCTCCTAACGGGTGCCAAAGCGGAGGCTGCAGGATCCGCAGTCTTCCCCCTCCCTCTGCCTCTTTGGCCCGTTCGGGGAATCTCTTCCTCAGAGCTGCTCCCACTACCTTCCTGTCCCTCACGCCAAGATGGGTCAAGGACCTCATCATCTACACTACCCTCTGCCACCAACTGCTCCTCCTGGGTAGTCTCAGCAGCAGAGCACGCACCAGAAAGTGGCACCTGAGTGTCATCAGCGGATGCGGCCTGCGATGTGGTGACCGGAGGCACTGGCCCACCCGCCTCTTCAGAGGAAGAGAGAAAAAGCGGTTGGGCATCACTGCACCCTGCCTCTTCTTCCATTTCTCCAATGCTGCTTGGCTGGCCCCCTGTTTCCAAGCCAAGAGATTCAGAGAACAGAAGTAGAGACGGCTCCTGTCCTGGGCTCTCTGTCTGCCTGGGCAATTTGGCAGGTGGTGAAGAGACAGATGGGTGCTCTCCAGTGCTCTGTGTCTGAGAGGATGTGGCACTAATTGAAGTCGATGCATTAGCTGCCATCCATCCAACAACGGCTTCAATTTGGTCTTCACTCAGCAGCGGTGTACGGCGCTCTCCGACAAAGCTGCGCATGAACGACTGTTCCCTGCTGAAAGTGGGTGCTGATGAGTCACCGGTGCCCGCAGCAGGCACAGAATCCCCACGTCCTCTCCCTGCTCCACGCCCACGCCCACGTGCCTTACTCCCTGCCTTCTTCAACTTGGCTGACTGATAAAGATAAGCAGAAAAGTACTAACGGCTTTGTGTGCTTATTCCTGAACAGCTCCTAACAGGTATCAGAAACACTAATTTTCTAAAGTGTGGACTAGACTTTAATATGAGCTAATGTGGCCTACACAAATGTAAAGTGGTGTGTTTGGTGAACTTTATTATTTATTTTTTGGGGGCTGAACTGACAACAGAGAGAGCTGCAGTCACACGGAGACCGTGCAGACAGCCGTAAATGGCGCTGCAAGGCCCAAAAACCCTCCTCTACGTTATCCTATGTAGTGTTTTTCCACAAGTTAGCTGGATACGGGTGGAAAGACACTAATAGGAATTTTTTGAAAAAATGTGCAGCAGCCTGCACTACTTAAAACAAAAGGAAAATTGGCAGAAAGCCTATGAAGCACAGTTATTCTTGAGGATACTTGACACGAATAAATCCTTGTCTTAGTCCAGGCACAAATAGATATGCTTATTTAAGCAGTTCAAATCATATCTTAGCTCAACCAGGGAGGCCTGGTTAATAGTCTCAGGTTATTGCAAAGCAGAAACAGCTTACATGTCCAGCAAATGCAGATGGAAGTAAACACGAACAACAGATGAAGGAGGATTACTGGAAACTTGTGTATGCAGCAGGAACTCAGAGCAGAGTAACAGGATCACCACACAGGTTCACAGGAGCAGGTGTATAGCCAGGGAGTAATCAGAGGTCAGGAGCTGGATGCAAGGCAGAATACTCTAGCACAGACTGAAGGCTGGGGTGGAGTTTTATAGCAGGAAGACACAGTGCACATGAGACCAAAGACACCATCTTGGAAAAGGGCAGTAATGCACAAAAGGTAAAAAATGTTCAGAGTCCTGACATTACTCCCTCCTTAGAAGCAGCCTCAGGACGATCCTGGACCTGGTTTCTCAGGGAATCTCTGAGGAAAACGAGAAATCTTCTGTTGGGCATTGATGTTTTCCACAGGTCTTCCTCAGGGGGATATCCCTGCCATTTTATCAGATATTGGAGCCGATTCCTGCGAATCCTGGAATCAATATTTTCCTCCACCACGAATTGTTCTTGCCCATGAATCACCACAGGCTGCGGAGGTGGCACAACATGTCCTTGGAAGGTATTAGGAGATACAGGCTTTAGTAAAGATACATGAAAAACTGTGTGTACCTTCATTGTCCTAGGCAGCTTCAGCCGGCAGGCCACAGAGCTCACAATACCATTGATCTTAAAAGGGCCAATGAATTTCTGTCCAAGTTTTTGTGAAGGAACGTTTAACTTCAGATTCTTAGTTGCTAACCACACGGAATCTCCTACCTTGAACATGGGTGCAGGTTTATGGAATCTATCAGCCGATCTCTTATAACGTTCTTGAGCTGTGGTCAGGGATTCCTTCAGAACCTCCAGATTCTGTCTCATCGCAGTCAGCCTTTCCTCCACTGCCGGAACTGGAGAATTAATTGGAGACCTAGGTAAAATACACGGATGATAACCCAGATTGGCAAAGAAAGGTGTAAATTTAGTGGAGGCGCTCTGAGAATTATTATATGAAAATTCGGCTAACGGCAACAACTCCAACCAATCATCCTGGAGATGGCTGACATAACATCTTAGATATTGTTCCAACGTCTGGTTGGTACGCTCAGTCTGACCATTTGTCTGGGGATGGTAAGCAGAAGAGAGACAGACATTAATATTGAGTGCACAGCAAAACCCCTTTCAGAATCTTGAAGTGAACTGTACTCCACGGTCAGAGATGATCTCATCCGGAACCCCGTGCAATGGAAAGACATTCTGTATAACCAAGTTCACAGTATCTTTAGCTGAGCAGCTTTAGTCAGGCGATCAACTACCACCATGATTGTATTCATGCCCCCCGATGTAGGCAGCTCCACAATAAAGTCCATTGATATAGACCCCCAATGGTGGGACGGAACAGGTAATGGTTGTAGAAGACCCGTAGGTGCCACATGAGGAGTCTTGTAACAGGCACATACCTCGCAAGAGAGAACATACAGGTCCTTCTCAAAAAATTAGCATATAGTGTTAAATTTCATTATTTACCATAATGTAATGATTACAATTAAACTTTCATATATTATAGATTCATTATCCACCAACTGAAATTTGTCAGGTCTTTTATTGTTTTAATACTGATGATTTTGGCCTACAACTCCTGATAACCCAAAAAACCTGTCTCAATAAATTAGCATATTTCACCCGTCCAATCAAATAAAAGTGTTTTTTAATAACAAACAAAAAAAACATCAAATAATAATGTTCAGTTATGCACTCAATACTTTGTCAGGAATCCTTTGGCAGAAATGACTGCTTCAATGCGGCGTGGCATGGAGGCAATCAGCCTGTGACACTGCTGAGATGTTATGGAGGCCCAGGATGCTTCAATAGCAGCCTTAAGCTCATCCAGAGTGTTGGGTCTTGCGTCTCTCAACTTTCTCTTCACAATATCCCACAGATTCTCTATGGGGTTCAGGTCAGGAGAGTTGGCTGGCCAATTGAGCACAGTAATACCATGGTCAGTAAACCATTTACCAGTGGTTTTGGCACTGTGAGCAGGTGCCAGGTCGTGCTGAGAAATGAAATCTTCATCTCCATAAAGCATTTCAGCCGATGGAAGCATGAAGTGCTCCAAAATCTCCTGATAGCTAGCTGCATTGACCCTGCCCTTGATGAAACACAGTGGACCAACACCAGCAGCTGACATGGCATCCCACACCATCACTGACTGTGGGTACTTGACACTGGACTTCAGGCATTTTGGCATTTCCTTCTCCCCAGTCTTCCTCCAGACTCTGGCACCTTGATTTCCGAATGACATGCAAAATTTGCTTTCATCAGAAAAAAGTACTTGGGACCACTTAGCAACAGTCCAGTGCTGCTTCTCTGTAGCCCAGGTCAGGCGCTTCTGCCGCTGTTTACCTGGGGAATGCGGCACCTGTAGCCCATTTCCTGCACACGCCTGTGCACGGTGGCTCTGGATGTTTCCACACCAGACTCAGTCCACAATCTTCCTCAGGGTCCGGTCACCTCTTCTCGTTGTACAGCGTTTTCTGCCACATTGTTTCCTTCCAACAGACTTACCATTGAGGTGCCTTGATACAGCATTCTGGGAACAGCCTATTTGTTGAGAAATTTCTTTCTGGGTCTTACCCTCTTGCTTGAGGGTGTCAATGATGGCCTTCTTGACATCTGTCAGGTCGCTAGTCTTACCCATGATGGGGGTTTTGAGTAATGAACCAGGCAGGGAGTTTTTAAAAGCCTCAGGTATCTTTTGCATGTGTTTAGAGTTAATTAGTTGATTCAGAAGATTAGGGTAATAGGTCATTTAGAGAACCTTTTCTTGATATGCTAATTTATTGAGACAGGTTTTTTGGGTTATCAGGAGTTGTAGGCCAAAATCATCAGTATTAAAACAATAAAAGACCTGACAAATTTCAGTTGGTGGATAATGAATCTATAGTATATGAAAGTTTAATTGTAATCATTACATTATGGTAAATAATGAAATTTAACACTATATGCTAATTTTTTGAGAAGGACCTGTAGTCCTTGGTATCCTTCAGGCAAGTTGGCCACCAGAAGAATCGGCTCAGGAACTCTTGTGTCTTCTGTACCCCCCTTTGACCAGCCAACTTGGAGTCATGTACCAACCTGAGGATCTGCAGACGGACGACCTCCGGGACGTAGATACGTCGATCTCTGAACCACATGCCACCCTTAAAGACAAGATTAATATCCACAGGTGGGTTGGCCAGAAATACATCACCTTCATAGGCCTCCCTGCACTCCTTCCACAAGTCCTGATCGTGGATAACTCCGATTAAATTGGCATCAGATAGAATGGTCTTGGACGGGGCTCCAGGTACGGAATCCGCAGCATGGATTCGGGATAAAGCATCATCCTTCCCATTACGAGAACTTGGACAGTACGAGATAACAAAGTTAAATTGATTTAAAAATAAGTTCCAATGAGCCTGATGAGGAGAAAGACATCTAGCGGATCTAAGGAACTCTAGATTGCGATGGTCAGTTAGCACTATGATCTGTTGTGCAGCACCTTGCAGATGATGCCTCCATTCTTTGAAAGCCGCAATAATAGCCAGCAATTCCTTGTCTCCCACATCGTAATTCTTCTCTGCTAAGGTTAGTCTACGGGAAAAGAAAGCACAAGGATGTAGCAGACCCTTCTCTCCAGTTCTTTGGGAGAGAATAACCCCCAAAGCATTATCAGAAGCGTTCACCTCCACAATGAAAGGAAGTGTTGGATCTGGGTGTATCAACAGCAGTGCTGATGTGAAACAGATCTGAAGCTGATCAAAAGCTTCTTGAGCCTGTGATGACCACTTAAAGGGCTTTTCCTTCTTTGTCAAGGAAGTAATGGGATGGACAATATCAGAAAAATTTTGAATGAAGCGTCTGTAGAAATTTGCAAAACCAATAAAACGTTGGACCTCCTTAACGTTCTTGGGTACCGGCCAGTCAAGGATAGCCTGAATCTTACCAGATTCCATGTTCAACCCCTGGGGAGAGATGATATAACCTAAGAACTGTATCTCAGAACGATGAAACTCGCATTTCTCCGGCTTAATATACAGATGGTTCTCTTTCAGACATCTTAAAACAGTTTTGACATGTTCTTCATGTTCCTGTAGAGAGTCAGAAAAGATTAGTATATCGTCCAAATAGATCACTACAAACTGGTCCAACAAATCTCTGAAAATGTCATTAGCAAGGTGTTGAAATGTTGCAGGGGCGTTACAAAGCCCGAAGGGCATCATGAGAGATTCAAAGTGTCCATACCGGCATCTGAATGCTGTCTTCCACTCATCCTCTGGACGAATACGCACCAAATTATAAGCCCCACGAAGATCCAGTTTAGAGAACACCTTAGCATGGTGGACTCTTTCCAGTAATTCGGAAATCAGAGGCAAAGGGTAACGGTTTCGTACGGTTATCTTATTGAGTTCTCGATAGTCAACACAGGGTCTCAGGGTCCCATCCTTCTTCTTTACAAAAAAGATAGGTGCCCCTGCTGTTGAGGAAGAAGGACGTATGAAGCCTTTGGCCAGATTTTCATCAATATACTCTTTTAAGGCTTGAAGCTCAGGTGCCGCCAAAGGGTATACGTTACCAAAAGGAATGGCTGCCCGGGAAGCAGCTCAATGGGACAGTCATAATGCCTGTGTGGAGGAAGCTGATCTGCATTCTTCTTGTCACAGATGTCAGAGAACTCTTTATAAGCTGGAGGTAAAGAAAATACCTGTACATGTGGTTCCGTAGCCGTGGACTCAGGTGCAGCTTCTGTTAACGCTGAGTTGCTCCTTGTTGGGAAGATAATCTCCTTGGTCTCCAGTTGATAATTGGATTCTGAGAACGCAACCAAGGAATGCCTAAAATCACAGGAAAATGAGGAGAAGAAATTAGCAAGAAAGAAAGTTGCTCATGAAGATTAGGCTCCAACAAAATTTCAAGGGGTACGGTCTCCTGATCCAAAGGCCCAGAGATTAAAGGTGACCCATCCACTGTTTCCATGGTAATTGGAGAGGCTCTTTGCTGAATTTTAATACCATGTTCCTTGGCAAATGCGATATCCATGAAATTGCCACCTGCACCAGAGTCAATCATAGCTGAACTGGAAATCCACTGTCCTGAACACAGGATCTTAATAGGGAGAGAACAGTGAGAGTTCTTTTCCTTCAGTTCCTTGGGGGGTGAAGTCATAGAAGTGAATGGAATACAGCATTTAAAGGCAGGCTACATTCAGAGATATCAGATTCATCATCACAGTTGTCATACTCCCCTATCGCTGCTAGCACCTTGTTAGGCCGTCTAGGACACTTAGGACAATTGATCAAGAAGTGGTCAGACTGGCCGCAGTAAAAACATAGACTTTCATGAAGGTGATGCTCCCAGCACTCATTGATCTCGTGCCTCTGAACGGAATCAATTTGCATGGGCACCTCCTCCACCTCCCGAGAGGTTTTACCTGCAGGCTCTTTGGAAGGAAGTGAAAAGTTAGAAACACAGTTATATGCAGCAAATTTCTCCTGCCTACGCTCAGTAAGGCGAATGTCTATGCGCACACAATGCTGTATAAATGTCTCTAGCTCTTGTGGTGACTCAGAGCGGGCTAGTTCATCTTATACAATACTAGACAGACCCCTTTTAAAAATAGGCAATTGTGCATAACTGTCCCAATTGGTATCTACCGCCAATCTCCTGAATTCAGTGGTATACTCAACAACAGAACGTTTAGCCTGGCGTAAAGACAACAAAGCAGATTCAGTGGTTGCACGGCGATTAGGGTCATCAAACATTAATGCCATAGCGGCCAAGAAATCATCCAAGTCATTTAACTGTGGGTCACGAGACTCAATCATCGGATTCGCCCAGGCGAGCGCTCGTGAGTAGGGTTGAGCGAAACGGATCGGTCATTTTCATAAGTCGCCGACTTTTGGCAAAGTCGGGTTTCATGAAACCCGACCCGATCCCAGCGTGGGATCGGCCATGCGATACATGATCTTCGCGCCAAAGTCGCGTTTCCTATGACGCTTAAAGCGCCATTTCTCAGCCAATGAAGGTGCACGCAGAGTGTGGGCAGCGTGATGACATAGGTCCTGGTCCCCACCATCTTAGAGAAGGGCATGGCAGTGATTGGCTTGCTTTCTGCGGCGTCACATGGGCTATAAAGGGGCGGTCCCGCCGACCGCCATGTTACTGCTGCTGATCTGAGCATAGGGAGAGGTTGCTACCGCTTCTTCAGAAGCAAGGATAGCGTTAGGCAGGGTAAATTAAGCCCCAAACCGCTTGTGCTGTAGCAATTTCCACTGTCCAACACCACCTTTTCTTTTTGGGACAGTGGAGGCTCGATTTCTGTGCAACAGCTCTGTAGCTTATAAGGCTCCCTGATAGCTGCGTTGCTGTGTGTACGCTGCTGTGCAAACCAACTGCTTTTTTCAAAGCACAAATCCTGTTGCTCCTTCCTTTCTGCACAGCTATCTTGTTTGTTTGTCCACACTTTTGACTTTTGTGTGCAGCAGTCCTTTTTATTGCTGTATAACTGTAGGGAGATAGTAATTGTAGTACAGTCCCTTTTTTTTTTTTTTGGTTATATCTCTTCAAGCTACTTTTTGCCACAGAAAATATACTCTAATACAGTGGCCCCGATTTATTCACAATTCTCCCAGAAAAAAAAAATAAAAGTGGGAGATTAAGAATGGCAAATCTGCATTAGTGCCAGTCCTGTGTGTGGCATCTGTCTTTGTTTTTCTGCCACAGAAAACCTACTGTATAACAGTGGGCCTGATTAAATCACTTGTCTCACATATCCCCCCAAAAAATTAAAATAAAGGGAGAATAACCTTGCCAAACCTGTGCATCTGTGCGAGTGCTGTCTGTGGTATCTGTCAGTCATTTTGTGCCACAGGAACTATACCGTGATATAGTGGGCCTGATTCAATCCCTTGTCTCCCATATAAAAAAAAGAGGGACATTTCTATTGCCAGTGTGTGCATCTGTGTCAGTCCGGCTAGTGCCATATCTGCCAGCCTCTTTCTGCTAATCAAACTGTGTTGTTGTGTAATACCGTGGGCCTGATTTTTCACTGCATTCTCCCACACATAAAGAGGGACATTTCTATTGCCAGTGTTTTTATCTGCGTCACTCCTGTTAGTGCCATATCTGCCAGCCTCTTTCTGCTAATCAAACTATGTTGTGTAATACAGTGGGCCTGATTTTTCCCTGGATTCTCCCACACATAAAGAGGGACATTTCTATTGCCAGTGTGTGCATCTGTGTCACTCCTGTTAGTGCCATATCTGCCAGCCTCTTTCTGCCAATCAAACTGTCTACTGTAATATAGTGGGCCTGATTTTTCACTGCATTCTCCCACACACAAAGAGGGACATTTCTATTGCCAGTGTTTTTATCTGCGTCATTCCTGTTAGTGCCATATCTGCCAGCCTCTTTCTGCCAATCAAACTGTCTAGTGTAATAGAGTGGGCCTCGTTTTTCACTGCATTCTCCCACACATAAAAAAGGGAGATTTACATTCACAACAAGTTCACGCACACCTTGTACCTGGTTTTACAGGACCACATAACGGTTGTTAGTTTGGTAAAATTTTTCCAAGAATGAGGAAGTCTGGTGGAAGAGGTCGTGGCCGTGGGCGTTCATTGCCAGCTGGTAATGATGGTAGTGGTGGTGGTCGTGGAGCATCAGGTGGTCATGGGAAAAGCAATATAGCCCCTAAGTCTCGAGTTGTTGAGCCAGCGTCATCGTCTGGCTACACAAGGCCTCGAAGGCTCCCTTTTCTGGGAGTAGGAAAACCGCTTTTGAAGCCGGAGCAGCAGGAACAAGTATTGGCTTTCATTGCTGACTCTGCCTCGAGCTCTTTCGCCTCCTCCTCGGAAAGTGCCAAATGTCAGAGCAGTGCGTCGTCAGTGGATGCTCCTGGTCAAGAACAAGTCGCTTCCTTGTGTCCTTCACCCAGAACAACAGTGAAGGATGCGTCAGGCGACACAACTGGTTACTCCATGGAGCTCTTTACACATACCATGCCTGGGTTAGAAAGGGAAATTGTTAACAGGCCATGCCCATTACAAGATGAATCGGACATGGAGTGCACAGATGCACAGCCACAGCCAGATTATTATGCTGTTCCTTTGACTCAGATCAGAACATTGCCCTCGCAGTGTACTGATCCAGAATCTGACCCCGATGAGACTATGGAGCCCGTCACGAACGCTATAGCACCGGCTTACACGGTGACCCAGAGGAAGGTGCACAGAACATAGAAGAGGAGGTCATAGATGACCCAGTTGTTGACCCCGATTGGCAGCCATTGGGGGAACAGGGTGCAGGCGGCAGTAGCTCTGAAGTGGAGGAGGAGGAGCCGCAGCAGGCATCAACATCGCAACAGGTTCCATCTGGCAGGCCCGTATCTGGCCAAAAACGTGTGGCAAAACCAAAACCAGTTGTAGGACAGCGTGGCTATCAGGTTAAAGTAGCTCAGTGTGCAGTGCCTGAAAAGGTATCCGATAGGAAGAGTGCAGTCTGGAATTTGTTTAACCAAGATCCCAATGATCAGCGCAAAGTCATCTGTAAGAAATGCTCAAGGACCTTCAGCAGAGGTCAGAATGTTAAAACTTTAAATACAAGATGCATGCATAGACATTTAACCACCATGCACTTGCAAGCCTGGACAAACTACCAAATGTCCCTTAACGTTGTAGCACCCTCTCACAATGAAGCTAGTCAGCAACGCGACATCCCTTCCCTCACTGTAAGCACACCGTTTACCACACCACCTGCAGGTAATGTTGCGGTTTCGTCGCAAGGCCAAAGCAGTCAGGGAATCACCAGGTTCGTGGTCGGAAAAACTGTATGTAGGGCACCATCAAGAATACCATCACCAACCCTCTCTCAGTCACCCATGTCCACCGGCACCCCCACTAGTTCCACCGTATGCAGCTCTCCAGTCCAGCTCACCCTACATGAGACTCTTGTTAGGAAAAGGAAGTACTCATACTCGCATCCGCGTACACAGGGTTTGAACGCCCACATTGCTAGACTAATCTTGTTAGAGATGATGCCCTACCGGTTAGTTGAAACTGAAGCTTTCAAAGCCCTGATGGACTACGCTGTACCACGCTACGAGCTACCCAGTCGACACTTCTTTTCGAGAAAAGCCATCCCAGCCCTCCACCAGCATGTAAAAGACCGCATTGTCCATGCGCTCAGGCAATCTGTGAGTAGAAAGGTGCACCTGACAACAGATGCATGGACCAGTAGGCATGGCCAGGGGCGTTAAGTCTCCATCACGGCACACTGGGTTAATGTGGTGGATGCAGGGTCCACAGGGGACACTAATATTGGGACAGTTCTGCCTAGCCCACGGTCTAGGAAACAGTTGACTGTAGGCGTTCGTCCCCCCTCCTCCTCCTCGTCCTCCAGCAGAAGCGAGAGCTCGTCCACAGACCACAGTCGCAGGACCACTCCATCCGCAGCTGCCACTGTTGCACACGAGGTGTCCAATTATGGAACAGCTAGTGGCAAGCGTCAGCAGGCTGTATTGGCAATGAAGTGTTTGGGCGACAACAGACACACCGCGGAAGTTCTGTCTGAGTTCTTGCAGCAAGAAACTCGGTCATGGCTGGGCACTGTACATCTTGAGGCAGGCAAGGCAGTGAGTGATAACGGAAGGAATTTTATGGCTGCCATAGCCATTTCACAACTGAAACACATTCCTTGCCTGGCTCACACCTTAAACCTGGTGGTGCAGTGCTTCCTGAAAAGTTATCCGGGGTTACCCGACCTGCTGCTGAGAGTGCGCAGACTTTGCTCTCACATCCGCCGTTCGCCCGTACACTCCAGCCGTATGCAGAACCATCAGCGGTCTTTGAACCTTCCCCAGCATCGCCTAATCATCGACGTTGCAACAAGGTGGAACTCCACACTGCACATGCTTCATAGACTGTGCGAACAGAGGCGTGCTGTTATGTATTTGTGGGAGGATACACATACATGGGCAGGCAGTTGGATGGCAGATAGAGTTGTCAGCTGTGCAGTGGTCGAAGCTCCAAGACCTGTGTCAAGTCCTTCAGTGTTTTGAGGAATGCACACGGCTGGTTAGTGCAGACAATGCCGTAATAAGCATGAGCATCCCCCTAATGCGTCTGCTGATGCAAAGTTTGACGCACATAAAGGAACAGGTGTCTGCAGCCGAGGACGATGGAAGCCTTGATGACAGTCAGCCATTGTCTGCTCAGGGAAGTCTACAGGACGAGGTGGTGGGCGAAGAGGAGGAGGACGAGGAGGATGATGGGGATGACTATTTTTTGGATGAGGAAGCTTCTCAGGGGGCAATAGAAACTGCTGGCGGTGCAAGGCCGGGTTCAGGGTTTTTGAGGGAGACAAGTGACGTTGATTTGCCAGAAAGTGCTCCTCAACCCAGCATATGCACTGACTTGACAACTGGAACATTGGCCCACATGGCGGATTATGCCTTTCGTATCCTCAAAAGGGACCCACGCATTATAAAAATGATGACAGATGACGATTACTGTTTGGCCTGCCTCCTTGATCCTCGTTATAAAGCCAAATTGCAAATTATCATGCCACATGAGAACCTCGAACAGATATTGGCAACCAAACAAGCTACTCTGTAGACCGTTTAATTCAGGCATTCCCAGCACACAGCGCCGGTGATGGTTCTCACACGAGCTGCAGGGGGCAACAGGGCAGAGGTGTTAGAGGTGCACAGATCAGAAGTGGCGTAGGACAGAGGGGTTTTCTGACCAGGTTATGGAGTGATTTCGCAATGACCGCAGACACGACAGGTACAGCAGCATCCATTCAAAGTGACAGGAGACGACATTTGTCCAGTATGGTTACTAACTATTTTTCCTCCATTACCGATGTTCTCCCTCAACCGTCATTCCCCTTTGATTACTGGGCATCCAAAATAGACACCTGGCCTGAATTGGCTGAATATGCATTGCAGGAGCTTGCTTGCCCAACAGCTAGTGTGCTATCAGAAAGAGTATTCAGTGCTGCTGGTTCAATACTGACCGAAAAAAGGACTTGTCTGGCTACCCAAAATGTTGATGATCTAACCTTCATTAAAATGAACCACTCATGAATTTCAAATTATTTTGCCCCACCTTTCCCGGCTGACACCTAGCTTTCCTGTAAAAAGGTCTTGCTTTGGGACTGGTGTTACTGACTGTTCCAATCTCTTAATTTGCAGCTGCTGTTTGTCCAGCATACATCTTTACACCTCCCTAAATGGCCTAACTCCCCCCACGGGGCCGTGGTCTCGACACTTGTCGCAAGCACCCGTCAGAGTGCCGTTTGTCTGAAGAGGTGGGTGTGCCCACTTTTGGTCGACGGCACTGGCACTGGGTCCCTCATAGTACAATGAAGTGTCTCTGGCAGTGGTGTCGCGCACCCAACATCAGACACACCGTTGTAACATGAGGGGCCCTGGGCTTGTACCGCCGGCCAGGAGAGAGTGGGGGGACAAACAGGTCAAACAGTGCTCTACCACTTGCAAAATTATCTGTCGCTGCTCCACCACTGTTTAGTCTATGCGCTGAAATCCTTCCATGCCTGGCACAGACAATAACAATTTGTTGACATGTATGATGCTAGTTAAAATAGTCAGGGGCCCTGTCCTACATTTACACCAGTAAATACTTTGCGCCAAAATACAATATCTGAAAGTCAGCATAGGAGCACACCCCTGTACCTAAGTATGCCACCCTTTTTTTATTTTTGGTTTTGTTATTGTTTGGGATACATTAACATCAATTTAGGTTTTGGGACTCGGAGTACTTACTGTGTCAGACACTCCTTCCAATTGTCCTCCGCTGACCACACCAATGCTGCCTGTGTACCCCTGCCACCTAATGGAAGCTGCATAGAGCCTATTTTATTATTTTAGGCCTAGGAATTCTGTCTGCGGTCCCTCCTTCCAATTGTCCTACGTTGACCACACCTATGCTGCCTGTGTACCCCTGCCACCTAATGGAAGCTGCATAGAGCCTATTATATTATTTTAGGCCTAGGAAGTCTGTCTGCGGTCCCTCCTTCCAATTGTCCTACGTTGACCACACCAATGCTGCCTGTGTACCCCTGCCACCTAATGGAAGCTGCATAGAGCCTATTATATTATTTTAGGCCTAGGAAGTCTGTCTGCGGTCCCTCCTTCCAATTGTCCTCCACTGACCACACCAATGCTGCCTGTGTACCCCTGTAGCCAAATTTAAGCTGCACAGAGCCTATTTTAATATTTTGGGCCTAGGAAGTCTGTCTGCGGTCCCTCCTTCCAATTGTCCTACGTTGACCACACCAATGCTGCCTGTGTACCACTGCCACCTAATGGAAGCTGCATAGAGCCTATTTTATTATTTTAGGCCTAGGAATTCTGTCTGCAGTCCCTCCTTCCAATTGTCCTACGTTGACCACACCAATGCTGCCTGTGTACCCCTGCCACCTAATGGAAGCTGCATAGAGCCTATTATATTATTTTAGGCCGAGGAAGTCTGTCTGCGGTCCCTCCTTCCAATTGTCCTCCACTGACCACACCAATGCTGCCTGTGTACCCCTGTAGCCAAATTTAAGCTGCATAGAGCCTATTTTAATATTTTTGGCCTAGGAAGTCTGTCTGCAGTCCCTCCTTCCAATTGTCCTCCGATGACCACACCAATGCTGCCTGTGTACCCCTGCCACCTAATGGAAGCTGCATAGAGCCTATTTTATTATTTTAGGCCTAGGAATTCTGTCTGCGGTCCCTCCTTCCAATTGTCCTACGTTGACCACACCAATGCTGCCTGTGTACCCCTGCCACCTAATGGAAGCTGCATAGAGCCTAGTTTATTATTTTAGGCCTAGGAAGTCTGTCTGCAGTCCCTCCTTCCAATTGTCCTCCACTGAACACACCAATGCTGCCTGTGTACCCCTGTAGCCAAATTTAAGCTGCATAGAGCCTATTTTAATATTTTGGGCCTAGGAAGTCTGTCTGCGGTCCCTCCTTCCAATTGTCCTACGTTGACCACACCAATGCTGCCTGTGTACCCCTGCCACCTAATGGAAGCTGCATAGAGCCTATTTTACTATTTTGGGCCTAGGTTTTCTGTCTGCGGTCCCTCCTTCCAATTGTCCTCCGCTGACCACACCAATGCTGCCTGTGTACCCCTGCCACCTAATGGAAGCTGCATAGAGCCTATTTTATTATTTTAGGCCTAGGAATTCTGTCTGCGGTCCCTCCTTCCAATTGTCCTACGTTGACCACACCAATGCTGCCTGTGTACCCCTGCCACCTAATGGAAGCTGCATAGAGCCTATTTTATTATTTTAGGCCTAGGAATTCTGTCTGCGGTCCCTCCTTCCAATTGTCCTACGTTGACCACACCAATGCTGCCTGTGTACCCCTGCCACCTAATGGAAGCTGCATAGAGCCTATTTTATTATTTTAGGCCTAGGAATTCTGTCTGCGGTCCCTCCTTCCAATTGTCCTACGTTGACCACACCAATGCTGCCTGTGTACCCCTGCCACCTAATGGAAGCTGCATAGAGCCTATTTTATTATTTTAGGCCTAGGAAGTCTGTCTGCAGTCCCTCCTTCCAACTGTCCTCCACTGACCACACCAATGCTGCCTGTGTACCCCTGTAACTAGTTTAAAAATGCATAGAGCCAACTTTTTAAGTTAACACATACTACCTTTGTCTGTCTGCGGTGCCACTCAATCACGCTGTCCTCCACTGAAAAAGCTGAACTTCAACCTTCAGGCTCTCATTAAGTAGTTGTTTATATAAGACAGCAGTTGCCCTACTACTTTGGTCGGCGCCTAGTAACGGTGTCTGCCGCTCCTTGGTGTTCTCCTCCTCTTTGGTGTTCTCCTCCAGGTTTCTTTGTCTGAGATTCAACCTTCAGGCTCTCATTAAGTATTTTTTAATGTCACACTGCAGTTGGCCTACTACTTTGGTTGGGGCCTAGTAACGGTGTCTGCCGCTCCTTGGTGTTCTCCTCCTCCTTGGTGTTCTCCTCCAGGTTTCCTTGTCTGAGCTTCAACCTTCAGGCTCTCATTAAGTATTTTTTAATGTCACACTGCAGTTGGCCTACTACTTTGGTTGGGGCCTAGTAACGGTGTCTGCCGCTCCTTGGTGTTCTCCTCCTCCTTGGTGTTCTCCTCCAGGTTTCCTTGTCTGAGCTTCAACCTTCAGGCTCTCATTAACTATTTTTTAATGTCACACTGCAGTTGGCCTACTACTTTGGTTGGGGCCTAGTAACGGTGTCTGCCGCTCCCTGGAGTTGTCCTCCACTGTATAATGCTGAGCTTCAGTCTTTAGGCTTTCGGCCTATAGTATCAGATATTAAACTGCATTTGGCCTTCAACTTTGGTTGGGCCCTACTAATGGTGTGTGCCGCTCCCTGGTGTTGTCCTCCACTGAATAAAGCTGAGCTTCAGTCTTTAGGCTTTCGGCCTATAGTACCAGATATTAAACTGCATTTGGCCTTCAACTTTGGTTGGGCCCTACTAACGGTGTGTGCCGCTCCCTGGTGTTGTCCTCCACTGTATAAAGCTGAGCTTCAGTCTTTAGGCTTTAGGCCTATAGTAGCAGATATTAAACTGCATTTGGCCTACTAGTGTGGTTGGGCCCTTAAAACGGTGTCTGCTGCTCCTGGGTTTGCTCCTCCACTGAACAAAGCAATGCCGCCTGTTTAGTCCTGTTACCAATTTTGAACTGCATTTAGCCTACTTTATTCTTTGGCCCTATATCTGTGTTTCCTCCTCATCCTGCCCATTGCCCAGCCACTGCTAGATGAGTCTGCTGGTACATTGACCCAGACCACTACATTCCCCTTGCACTCTACACAGCCAGAATCTGACCCTGCTGAAAGTAAGGTTCCCCTTCCCGCATGCTATACCACCTTACACAGGGACAAAGAGGAAGGTGCAGATGAAAGTGCAGATTCCTTCATCAGGTGGGGGGGCATACTCGTTGGCGACGTCAGTGGCACAGGGCCCCTCAGAGTACGCAAAAGTGACGCTGCCGGTTGGAGGCGCCCCCGCCGTGCAAACACACCGCTGTACTTTGAGGGGCCCTGTGCCAGTGTCAATGCCAACGAGTGGGCCCCCCCTGCTTGCTCAGGATCACAGCACTTGCAAACTTGACATACTTACCTCTCACTGCTCCACCGCCGTGACGTAGTCCACGTTTCCTGGGCCCACTAAAAACTTGAACCAGCCCTACCCCCCACAACTTTAGCCAAATGACCCCCAATTTCCAATGCCTATCTATTATTATAAAGTAAATTAAGATTGACAAGCTTCAGTAACAAGAATGGATGTTTTTGCCATTAAAATGGGCACTGTAGGTGTTTTCCTGGCCTCCACTCACTGCCGACTATGCTTCCCCATTGACTTGCATTAGGTTTCATGTTTCGGTCGATCCCCAACTTTTAGCGATAATCGGCCGACTTCACTCGACTCGACTTTTGACAAAGTCGGGTTTCGCAAAACCCGACTCGACCCCAAAAAAGTAAAAGTCGCTCAACCCTACTCGTGAGGTCAGTAGCATTATTACACACAATACTTTGGATCTATCAGTAGGAAAACGGTCAGCATGCACATCAAAATATAGCATACATTGATTCACAAAGCCACGAAATTTGTCGCGATCACCATTAAATCTGAATGGGGGCAACTTAGGTGGGCCAGCTGGTGTCGGTTGCCCAGAGAGTAAAGTCACTTGTGCAGCTATTTGCGTGCTTATGTCCTGAAAAGCCTGTCCATACTGGGACTCTATGCCAGCAAGTTTGTTTTCCTGGGCTGCCATGCGGTTGCTCAAGTCCTGCAAAGTTTGTCCAAACACTTGTTGATTGTGTTCAAAGCTTCCAAACTTCTTTTGCAGACCTTCCACATCTTTCTGCAGTGATCTAATTATGGAAAAGACCTGCTCTAATTTGCTTTCTGCAGTCATTGTTCCAGCAGTCTCCTTTTTTTTTTTTTAGGCTAGAGCATCCTGTAATAATTATAGGGGATAACTCAGGAGACTCTTTGCGTGGAACAAGACAACTATAGGACACAGTTTTATAAGTGGTAAAGTCTATATTATCACAGGTGATTCAAACAGGTGCAGAGAGAAACTCAAGTCCACAACACTTGGTGCAAATAATAAATGCAGCTTAGCAGTCTATAGGAAACTTCAGAGGAAAATGCAATCAAGCAGAAAGTCTATGAAGCACAGTTATTCTTGAGGATACTTGATACGAATAAATCCTTGTCTTAGTCCAGGCACAGATAGATATGCTTATTTAGGCAGTTCAAATCATATCTTAGCTCAACCAGGGAGGCCTGGTTAATAGTCTCAGGTTATTGCAAATCAGAAACAGCTTACATGTCCAGCAAATGCAGATGGAAGTAAACACGAACAACAGATGAAGGAGGATTACTGGAAACTTGTGAATGCAGCAGGAACTCAGAGCAGAGTAGCAGGATCTCAGAGCAGAGTAGCAGGATCACCACACAGGTTCACAGGAGCAGGTGTATAGCCAGGGAGTAATCAGAGGTCAGGAGCTGGACGCAAGGCAGAATACTCTAGCACAGACTGAAGGCTGGGGTGGAGTTTTATAGCAGGAAGACATAGTGCACATGAGACCAAAGACGCCATCTTGGAAAAGGGCAGTAATGCACAAAAGGTAAAAAATGTTCAGAGTCCTGACATTTGTACAGTTATAGGCATGAACCATTTTTGACAGAGAACTCTTCCTGTCTTTCTTCTCATCAGCTGTTAAAGTGCAGAACATTGACAATAATGGTTTAAATGTTCCACTTGTCCATTACCCTCTGGGTGATAGGGTGTTGTGTGAGATCTCTGAATTCTACAGTACTTTCCTAACTTGGCAAAGAGATGGTTCTCAAATTCTCTTCCTTGGTCTTGGTGTAACCTCGTAGGGACCCAAGCTTCAAAGCAAAATCATTGAAGATCTTCTCTGCCGCTGTTCGACCAGATTTATTGGTGGTGGCATATGCTTGAGCAAATTGATTAAAATGGTCCATCACTACCAAGATGTATTTGTAACTAGAGATAAGCAAATTTGATTGGGTCAGGGCTTATTCGCCAAGCTACAGCGCTTACCGAAGAAGCTGCAGAGGGCACCCGGCTTCCTGGATCGCTGATTAGCTGTTCAGATTCACAGCACACAGGCTCTCCATGCATGTGTCATGACTGTCACACAACCCAAGCGATCGAGGAAGCCAAGTTCCCTCTGCAGCTTATTCAGTAAGCGCTATATCTTGCCGAGTAAGCCCTGACCCGATCAAATTTGCTCATCTCTATTCGTAACCTCCCATGCACGTCTCGAGATGTAAAAAGTCTATTGAGACCATATCAATGAGGTATGTAGTTTGGATGTTGCCCATAGGTGCCCAGGTTGATGTGTTGGGATGTTTATCTTTCAGACACCCATACTCCCCGTACATCAAAAAATTTAAAGAGTAATGAGTATACTCGCTCATCACTAGTCATAATGTAAGATCTGTGGAGGTCCGGCACACAAAATTCAAATAAATCAACAGAAATTTGTTCATCCTGGATATAAGCAGTATATGAGACAGAACACAGCAGCCCCAAATGGCAAATGTGAGATTAAGTGCCCTACTTAGTTGTGGCCACTAAGGTGGATGGAAGCTAAAGGGCATGGACACTAAGCAATGAATAGGGCTGTTGTGTCCCATATGCTGTTTATGTATGGCTACCCCTAGAGTGAAGTTCAGCTGATGGGTAGGGTTGCGGTGCGGACCCCCACTGATCTCATATGTCATCAATATTTCAGGGGAAGATACCTGTAACTTTGAACCAGTGGATAGATCTCATGGGCACAGGCGTACTACTGTATATGTCAGTGAAATTGAATCTGGCTAGAAGCAAAGAATATATAGATACAGATACAATTTACTCCAGGGGACCCTCCACATGTAGCTCTCTTCCAAACTTAATTTACTGAACAGCTTCCATCTCTCTCTCTGCTATGCCCCATGGATAGAAATAGTTTTTTTTTTCTAAAGGAGGTGTCTGAGATGAAATTTTTATTTGGCCACATAATTGAAGCTTTAAAAAATACCAAAACACCAGAATACTCGCCATCCCCAAGTCCAACAATCCTGCACAGGTCTTGTTGACAGGCTGCAGCAGTGATGCTACAACTACATCTTGACCACTGTAGCAAATCACTGAGCTGAGAGACTCCTGTTGCACATCATCAGCATCACCACTGAGACCAATGATTGGTTGTGGCAGTCTCGCTTATATTAGTCATAACATCACCACTTCGGTCTCTCAAGAGACCAGGGCAGCGACTGAGATGCAGCGCTCAGCCTAGGGAGGGTAAGCATTGCTGTGTTTGTTCTTTTCAATTGCTGCAAATCTTAGGCCAAGTTAGATTTTAGCTCCTTTAAGTCTCCTAGACTCTCAAACCAGCATAACACTATCTCTTTCTACGAATTTGAGGTCAACCAAATCCTCTCTATATAGAAATTGTACTTTAAAGTAGATGTCAATTTAATTCCTCTTATTAAGGTTATTTGGTTTTATATATATATAAGTTATAATAACACAGTGTTTTTTGACTACTTGCATTTTCAAAGTTTTCTGAGCTAGCTATAATGGAAATCATCTTTTCATGCACTGAGTGGCCAGCTTGTACTATATTGTGCTTATATATAGAAGTCAGTCTGAGTACATAGAGCTGGATCCACAGCAACATGAGATACTGACAAAACAGGAGGTGTACTTCAAACTACTCTGACTTTCTTTATAGCTAAAATGCAGGTAGGCACTCACCACTGAAGAAAATAAAGAGCAAGTAGCATTATCCGACTGGACTTCTGCTACTCATCTGTATTCTTAATGCAACATCACAACATCAATTTTTTTCTCCCTTTCTGATCAAGTATGATTGTATATGAAGGACAGATACATAATGCTTTAGCTTGTAGGTGGAATTAAGTGCTCATGTTGGTTTTGTTAAAACTCCAAATAATCAAGTACTCTTTGAAATGATGATGTCAATGTCCATGGTATCAAAGATATAGTTATATACAAGTCAATAAACACTACTTTTAAACTATGTAATGAATCCCCAACTGTCACACTATATACTCTCCTTAGAGAGAAGTGGCCAGCAATGCACAAGAGGATAACAAATAAAATATTACAATGGTAACAAGAATAAAAGAAATGCCACAAATGTGAGGAATGTTAATGACTGGTGACACTGATTGAACACATTAACAATCGCACATGCCAATTAACAATGTTTAGATAGTAAGTGCAGCCAAATTTTCAGAAATCTACATGCTATTAATCCTCACACACTTTCAGACTCCTTACACTCATCACTGTCCCCAGTCTCCTCTTGTCCCTGTCCTGATCTGGCTGTACATTACTTCAATGACACTCTTAGAAGCACCCTAGACCAAGTAGCTCCCCTCACCTTCAGAACCTCCAAACACAGAGTGAAACAGCCCTGGCTCACATCGCAAACCCGATTCCTCCAGCGATGCTCCAGGTGTGCTGAACGCTTATGGAGGAAAACTCGCACCCCAGAAGACTTCTTGCACTTCAAATTTATGTTAAGGACCTATAACGCTGCCCTTCACCTTGCCAAACAGACCTACTTCACCACCCTGATCTCCTCACTATCCAACAACCCCAAGAAACTTTTTGACACATTTCACTCCCTCCTCAGGCCAAAAGCACAAGACCCTATCACAGACATTTGTGCTGATGACCTGGCCTCCCACTTTATAGAGAAAATAGATAACATCCGTCAGGAAATCCGCTCCCAGACACCAAGTGCAATGACTCCCATTCCTCCCTGCATCTCCCCTGGCTCACTCTCCACATTCGATCCCATCACAGAAGAAGAAGTCTCCAAGCTCCTCTCCTCTTCTCGTCCGACTACATGCACCACCGACCCCATTCCCTCACACCTCCTCCAGTCTCTCTCTCCAGTCGTCACAACTCACCTAACTGCAATCTTTAATCTCTCCCTCTCCTCTGGCATTTTCCCCTCCTCCTTCAAACACTCTATCATTACTCCATTACTAAAAAAACCCACCCTTGACCCATCATGTGCAAACAACTACAGACCGGTCTCCAATCTACCCTTCATCTCAAAACTCCTGGAGCGCCTAGTCTACTCCCGCCTTACCCGTTACCTCTCCACTCATTCCCTCCTAGACCCTTCACAGTCCGGGTTCCGCCCCCTACATTCAACAGAAACTGCACTCATCAAGGTGACCAATGACCTTCTGACAGCAAAATGTAACGGTGACCACTCTCTGCTCATTCTCCTCGATCTTTCTGCAGCTTTCGACACTGTTGACCACCCTCTCCTACTCTCTAGGCTCCAGTCACTAGGCATTAAGGACACTGCTCTCTCCTGGTTCTCTTCCTATCTTTCTGAACGCTCCTTCAGTGTTCTGTTCTCCGGCTCCACTTCATCTCCTCTTCCTCTCACTGTCGGGGTACCTCAGGGCTCAGTCCTTGGCCCCCTTCTCTTCTCCCTCTACATGGCCCCAATTGGACAGACCATCAGCAGATTTGGCTTTCAGTACCATCTTTATGCTGATGACACACAACTATACACGTCAGCCCCTGACCTTACCCCCGCTGTACTACAGAACGCCACTGACTGTCTGTCTGCAGTCTCTAACATCATGTCCGCTCTCTATCTGAAGCTCAACCTCTCCAAAACTGAACTTCTTCTGCTCCCGCCTTCTACTAACCTCCCTAAATCTGACATTTCCCTCTCTGTGGGTGGCACCATAATAACACCCCGGCAGCAGGCACGCTGTCTGGGTGTCATGTTTGACTCCGATCTCTCCTTCACCTCCCACATACAATCTCTTGCCCGCTCGTGCCGCTTACACCTAAAGAACATCTCTAGAATCCGCCCTTTTCTCACCATGGAGACAACAAAAACTCTCACTGTCGCCCTAATCCACTCCCGTCTGGACTACTGTAACTCTCTTTTAATTGGCCTCCCCCTCACGCGACTTTCCCCTCTCCAGTCTTTCCTTAATGCAGCAGCCAGGGTCGTCCATCTGGCTAATCGTTACTCGGACGTGTCCGCTCTTCGCCAGTCATTACACTGGCTGCCCATTCATTACAGGATACAATTCAAAGTACTTGTTCTCACCCACAAAGCTCTCCACAGTGCTGCACCCCCTTACATCTCCTCCCTCATTTCTGTCTATCGGCCTAACCGACCTCTGCGCTCTGCAAACGACTTTCGACTAACCTCTGCACTAATCCGTACCTCCCACTCCCGACTCCAAGACTTCTCCCGTGCTGCGCCAATCCTCTGGAATGCTCTACCCCAAGATATTAGGACCATCCACAACTTGCATAGCTTTAGGCGCTCACTCAAAACTCATTTGTTCAGAGCGGCCTATCGCGTTCCCTAATCAGTCATTTTATGTTTGTGTGTGTAGCCCATTCACTATCTCACCTACCCCCCACCCCCTGAAGATGGCTGGACCATCATTGTAAATACATCATTGTAAATACACACCTGTACTTTGTATCTCCCCACCTCATTGTAGATTGTAAGCTCTCACGAGCAGGGTCGTCTTATTTTGCTTTATTGCTGTATTGTTAACATTGTCACCTATGACTGTTGTGTTTGAAACTGTTAAACTGTAAAGCGCTGCGGAATATGTTGGTGCTATATAAATAAAGATTATTATTATTATTATTATTAAAAAAACTTCATATAGTGCCTTGAATATTAAATAGTTGTTTAAAGTGCATGTGCTTAAATAGGGGGTGTACGATGGTGACAGAAGCATGCTCAGTGCATGCAAATATACCAAAGCACCTAATAATTGATGTCTGGGGACTCTGCTATACGCTTAAATGGCTTGTCACTACCGCAAACCCGGTTAGGCAAAGTATAAAATTACTATACTGCTATACAGTACATCATGTAAACAAAGGGGCAAGCTGCCCATGGCCATTACCTTATGTGTACAGATGTCCACACCGCGTTCCTCGACCCCGACACACGTTTCTTCCTCACTTCATCAGGTGGTGTGACAAGGAAGAGGGACAATTAAACTTAAATATTTGACGCAGACCAATTAATTGCACTAAGATGTGTCACGTGTGCCGCCAGGGTTACCATGGAATTACTGTGTGGTGCGCTGTTCTTTGGCCTATCTACTGGAAATGACTTGTCACCTCTGGCAAGTTAACCACAAGCCAGCAGGTGGCCATGGTAACGGCCGCTGTTATGATCCCAGTGGCTTAGGATCACAAATCTAACCAGCTAAGACAGAGAAAATAGGACAAGCTCTGGGGATGTGGTAACTGGACTGACCGCAAAACCTGATCCTAACCAAACACACTAAAGGTAGCCGTGGAACGTTTCCTGAAATCCTAGACGTCTCTTCACGGCCTGAGAAACTGACTACCCCTAGAGATAAAGTAAGACCTCACTTGCCTCAGAGAAATAACCCCAAAGATATAGAACAGCCCCCCACAAATAATAACGGTGAGTTAAAAGGAAAAGACAAACGCAGAGATGAAACAGGTTAAGCAAATGAGGCCCGCTAACACTAGATAGCAGAAAATAGCAAGGGATCTGTGCGGTCAGTAAAAAACCCTATACAAAAATATCCACGCAGAGAATGCGAGAACCCCCACACCAACTAACGATGTGGGGGGAGCAACTCAGCACCCCAGAGCTACCAGCAAGCAGAGAAATCACATATTAGCAAGCTGGACAAAACTCATAATATTCTAGGAAACATATTGAACATAGATGAGCAAGAATAAGCAAACAGAACTTAGCTTCTCATGGAGAGACTGATTACAGATGTAGACAGGAGCAATCAGAATAGCACTGAATACAACGACAGCAGGCATAGACTGAGAGTCCAAGTGAGCTTAAATAGAAAACCAGCCCACAGATAATGAGACAGCTGATGCCAGTCACAAACCTGCAGAAAGACAGCACTCACACAGTACCACTTGTGACCACAAGAGGGAGCCCAGAAATAGAGTTCACAACAGTACCCCCCCTTGAGGAGGGGTCACCAAACCCTCATCAAGACCCCCAGGGCGATCAGGATGAGCCGCATGGAAGGCACGAACCAAATCGGCCGCATGAACATCAGAGGCGACAACCCAGGAATTATCCTCCTGACCATAGCCCTTCCACTTAACTAAATACTGAAGCCTCCGTCTGGAAATACGAGAATCCAAGATCTTCTCCACCACGTACTCCAATTCGCCCTCAACCAGCACCGGAGCAGGAGGCTCAACAGAAGGAACCACAGGCACCACATACCTCCGCAACAAAGACCTATGGAACACATTATGAATGGCAAACAATGCTGGGAGGTCCAAACGAAAAGACACCGGGTTAAGGATTTCCAAAATCTTATAAGGACCGATGAAGCAAGGCTTGAATTTAGAAGAGGAAACCTTCATAGGAACATACCGAGAAGACAGCCATACCAAATCCCCAACACGAAGTCGGGGACCAACACCGCGACGGCGGTTGGCAAAGCGCTGAGCCTTCTCCTGTGACAACTTCAAATTGTCCACCACATGGTTCCAAATCTGCTGCAACCTATTCACCACAGAATCCACCCCCGGACAGTCAGAAGGCTCAACCTGACCCGAGGAAAAACGAGGATGAAAACCAGAATTGCAGAAAAAAGGCGAAACCAAAGTAGCAGAACTAGCCCGATTATTAAGGGCAAACTCGGCCAATGGCAAAAAAGTCACCCAATCATCCTGATCAGCAGAAACAAAACATCTTAAATAAGTTTCCAAGTTCTGATTAGTTCGCTCGGTTTGGCCATTCGTCTGAGGATGGAAGGCCGACGAAAAAGACAAATCAATGCCCATCTTAGCACAAAAAATCCGCCAAAATCTGGACACAAACTGGGATCCTCTGTCAGACACAATATTTTCAGGGATGCCGTGCAAGCGAACCACATTCTGAAAAAATAAAGGAACCAAATCGGAGGAGGAAGGCAACTTAGGCAAGGGCACCAAATGGACCATTTTGGAAAAACGATCACACACCACCCAGATGACAGACATTCTCTGAGATACTGGAAGATCTGAAATAAAATCCATGGAAATGTGCGTCCAAGGCCTCTTCTGGACAGGCAAAGGCAAAAGCAAACTGCTGGCACGAGAACAGCAAGGCTTAGCCCGAGCACAAATCCCACAGGACTGCACAAAGGAACGCACATCCCGCGACAAGGAAGGCCACCAGAAGGACCTAGCCACCAAATCTCTGGTACCAAAAATCCCAGGATGACCTGCCAACACCGAAGAATGAACCTCGGAAATAACTCTGCTGGTCCATCTATCTGGGACAAACAGTCTCTCTGGTGGGCAACGGTCAGGTCTCTCAGCCTGAAATTTCTGCAGCACTCGTCGCAAATCTGGGGAAATGGCAGACAAAATCACTCCCTCTTTGAGGATACCAGCCGGCTCTGAAACTCCCGGAGAGTCAGGCACAAAACTCCTAGAAAGGGCATCAGCCTTCACGTTCTTCGAACCAGGCAGGTACAAGACCACGAAATCGAAACGGGAGAAAAACAACGACCAACGAGCCTGTCTAGGATTCATGCGCTTGGCAGACTCGAGATAAATCAGATTTTTGTGATCAGTCAAGACCACCACACGATGCCTAGCTCCCTCGAGCCAATGTCGCCACTCCTCAAATGCCCACTTCATAGCCAACAATTCCCGATTACCAACATCATAATTCCGCTCGGCAGGCGAAAACTTTCTTGAAAAGAAGGCACAAGGCTTCATCACAGAGCCATCAGAGCTTCTCTGTGACAAAACAGCCCCTGCTCCAATCTCAGAAGCATCCACCTCGACCTGGAAAGGAAGAGAGATATCAGGCTGACATAATACTGGAGCTGAAGAAAACCGGCGCTTCAGCTCCCGAAAGGCTTCCACTGCCGCAGGAGACCAATTAGTCACATCAGAACCTTTCTTGGTCAAATCCGTCAAGGGCTTAACCACGCCAGAAAAATTAGCGATGAAGCGACGGTAAAAATTAGCAAAACCCAAGAACTTCTGAAGACTCTTAACAGATGTAGGCTGAGTCCAGTCATGAATAGCCTGGACCTTGACTGGGTCCATCTCAATAGTAGAAGGAGAAAAAATAAAACCCAAAAAGGAAACCTTCTGTACTCCGAAGAGACATTTTGAGCCTTTCACAAATAAGGCATTAGCACGCAGGACCTGAAATACCATCCTGACCTGCTTCACATGGGACTCCAAGTCCTCAGAAAAGACCAAAATGTCATCCAGATACACAATCATAAATTTATCCAGATATTCTCGGAAGATGTCATGCATGAAGGACTGGAACACAGAAGGAGCATTAGAGAGTCCAAAAGGCATCACCAAGTACTCAAAATGGCCCTCGGGCGTATTAAATGCTGTTTTCCATTCATCCCCCTGCTTAATACGCACAAGGTTATACGCACCACGAAGATCTATCTTGGTGAACCAACTGGACCCCTTAATCCGAGCAAACAGATCAGATAATAATGGCAAAGGATACTGAAATTTGACCGTGATTTTATTTAGAAGACGATAATCTATATAAGGTCTCAGAGAACCATCCTTCTTGGCCACAAAAAAGAATCCTGCACCAAGAGGGGAGGAGGACGGGTGAATATGTCCCTTCTCTAAAGACTCCTTTATATAACTCCGCATTGCGGCATGTTCTGGTATAGACAAATTAAAAAGTCGTCCCTTAGGGAACTTACTACCAGGAATCAAATTTATAGCACAATCACAATCCCTGTGAGGAGGCAAGGCACCGGATCTGGGCTCATCAAATACATCCTGGTAGTCCGACAAAAACTCAGGGACCTCAGAAGGAGTGGAAAAAGCAATTGACACCAAAGGAGCATCGCCATGAATCCCCTGGCAACCCCAACTTGAAACAGACATAGCTTTCCAATCCAGAACTGGATTATGGGCCTGCAGCCATGGCAGACCCAAAACGACAACATCATGCAGATTATGCAGCACAAGAAAGCAAATCACCTCCTGATGCACAGGAGTGATGCACATGGTCACTTGAGTCCAATACTGAGGCTTATTCTCAGCCAATGGTGTAGCATCAATACCCCTCAGTGGAATAGGGAATTCCAAATGCTCCAGGACAAAACCACAGCGCCTGGCAAACGACAAATCCATCAGGTTCAGGGCAGCACCTGAATCCACAAAAGCCATAACCGAGTAGGATGACAAAGTACAAATTAAAGTAACAGACAAAATGAATTTAGGCTGTATAGTACCAACGGTGACAGATTTAGTGATCTTTTTTACGCGCTTAGAGCATGCTGAGATAACATGAGTTGAATCACCACAGTAAAAGCACAACCCATTTTGATGTCTATGATTTTGCCGCTCAATTCTGGTCTGAATTCGGTCACATTGCATAGACTCAGGTCTCTGTTCAGAAAACACCGCCAGATGGTGCGCAAATTTGCGCTCCCGCAAACGCCGATCAATCTGAATGGCCAAAGCCATTGAGTCATTCAGACTGGCAGGCGTGGGGAACCATAACATTCTTAATGGCTTCAGAAAGACCTTCTCTGAAATTTGCAGCCAGGGCACACTCATTCCATTGAGTAAGCACCGACCATTTCCTGAAAATTTTTGACAATACACCTCAGCTTCATCCTGGCCCTGAGAGAGAGCCAGCAAGGCCTTTTCTGCCTGGTTCTCAAGATTAGGTTCCTCATAAAGCAATCCAAGCGCCAGAAAAAACGCATCCACATTCAGCAATGCAGGATCTCCCGGTGCCAGGGAGAAGGCCCAATCTTGAGGGTCGCCACGTAACAGGGAGATAACAATTCTAACTTGCTGAGTGGAATCACCAGAGGAACGAGGTCTCAAAGAAAGAAATAATTTACAATTATTCTTAAAATTCAGAAACCGAGATCTATCTCCAGAAAACAACTCAGGAATAGGTACTTTTGGCTCAGACATAGGACTGTGAACAACAAAATCCTGAATGCTTTGCACCCTTGCAGCAAGATGATCCACACTAGAAGTCAGACTATGAATATCCATGTCTGCAGCTGAACTCAAAGCCACCCAGAGATTAAGGGGATGAGAGAAGCTGGACAGACTGCACAAAGGGAGAGGAAAAAAAAATAAATTGTACTCAGGACTTCTCTTATCCCACTTCTGCGATGCATTAAACACTTTTCTGGCCTGCTGTACTGTTATGATCCCAGTGGCTTAGGATCACAAATCTAACCAGCTAAGTCAGAGAAAATAGGACAAGCTCTGGGGATGTGGTAACTGGACTGACCGCAAAACCTGATCCTAACCAAACACACTAAAGGTAGCCGTGGAACGTTTCCTGAAATCCTAGACGTCTCTTCACGGCCTGAGAAACTGACTACCCCTAGAGATAAGGTAAGACCTCACTTGCCTCAGAGAAATAACCCCAAAGATATAGAACAGCCCCCCACAAATAATAACGGTGAGTTAAGAGGAAAAGACAAACGCAGAGATGAAACAGGTTAAGCAAATGAGGCCCGCTAACACTAGATAGCAGAAAATAGCGAGGGATCTGTGCGGTCAGTAAAAACCCTATACAAAAATATCCACGCAGAGAATGCGAGAACCCCCACACCAACTAACGATGTGGGGGGAGCAACTCAGCACCCCAGAGCTACCAGCAAGCAGAGAAATCACATATTAGCAAGCTGGACAAAACTCATAATATTCTAGGAAGCATATTGAACATAGATGAGCAAGAATAAACAAACAGAACTTAGCTTCTCATGGAGAGACTGATTACGGATGTAGACAGGAGCAATCAGAATAGCACTGAATACAATGACAGCAGGCATAGACTAAGAGTCCAAGTGAGCTTAAATAGAAAACCAGCTCACAGATAACGAGACAGCTGATGCCAGTCACAAACCTGCAGAAAGACAGCACTCACACAGTACCACTTGTGACCACAAGAGGGAGCCCAGAAATAGAGTTCACAACAGGCCGCTATGCGTGCCAGCTGATCATGTGGTGACAGGGATGGAACAAGTACTAGAGCAGCAGAAAGTAAAAAGCGCGCTCATTCCAGGTACATCTGGTGTACAAAAAAAATGGCATTAAACAGATTGTGATGATTCCAAATGTGAACTTAAATAATTAGCTGTGACTCATAAAAAATAAAGTTGATGCATTATAATAATATGAATTCTATTGTAAAGGATAAAATTATCAATACTAAAGTGCAAAGAGCTGGAAATTATAAATAAACATAACATAGTCAATATGACTAGCTAAACAATACATATAAATAATACATAAAATGTAATAACGTGCTTAGTACAGTTCATAAATAGTGTTGAGCGATACCTTCCGATACTCAAAGGTATCGGTATCGGATGGTATCAGCCGATATCCAAAAAATATTGGATATCGCCGATACCGATACCCGATACCAATGCAAGTCAATGGGACACAAGTATCGGAAGGTATCCCGGATGGTTCCCAGGGTCTGAAGGAGAGGAAACTCTCCTTCAGGCCATGGGATCCATATTCATGTAAAAAATAAAGAATTAAAATAAAAAATATGGATATACTCACCCTCGGATGAGCCCTGGACCTTACCGATGTAACCGGCAGCCTCCGTTCCTAAGAATGAGGAGTTTAGGACCTTCGATGACGTCGCAGCTTGTGATTGGTCACATGACCGCTCATGTGACCGCTCACGCGACCAATCACAAGCCGCGACATCATCGCAGGTCCTAAACTCCTCATTCTTAGGAACAGAGGCTGCCGGTTACATCAGTAAGGTCCAGGGGCCGCCGGACGGGTGAGTATATCCATATTTTTTATTTTAATTCTTTATTTTTTACATGAATATGGATCCCAGGGCCTGAAGGAGAGTCTCCTCTCCTCCAGACCCTGGGAACCATACACTGGGAACTTCCGATTCCGATTTCCGATATCACAAAAATATCAGAACTCGGTATCGGAATTCCGATACAGCAAATATCGGCCGATACCCGATACTTGCGGTATCGGAATGCTCAACACTATTCATAAATAGAAACAAACATAAGAAAATTATTTTAATACTACAGTAGGTTAAGTCCGTGCACAACAATAATTATTAAATTCAAATCTTCCAGATGCAAGCGACTCTGTTCTTCAAATGACACGTCACAGCCACCGAGGCAAGGGCACTCCAAGCAGTAAAAGTGAAAAGATCCAACAGCACAGAGACATGAAAGTAACTACGTAAGTGATACAAAATTAATAAGTGTTAAAACCACAAATTGTTAAAACAAATCCCTGTACAAAATACCCTATTCCCCTAAAATGCAAAAATTGTAAAACAATATGCTAAATACCATTATAGGAATGCACTGAACCTGAAATTCTCATTTAGCCTGTATGGGACTATGCTACCCAATCTATAGATTCATTTACTCTCAAGTTTTGCTAATGTTTTAACTACATCCCGTCCCCTCGAACCCATCTGTACTACATCAATGCCTTTTACTTTGAGAAGGCTAGAGTCACTTTTGTGATAATGGTAGAAGTGTCTTGGTACCGTTTTCAAAAGTGAAGGGTCCTCAGTTGTCCGTCTTTTCTCTATGTCTCTCACGTGTTCTCGTGTGTGGATTCTCAGTTTCCGGGTTGTGAGTATGATAGAGTTTGCCACAAGGGCATTGTGTGCTATAAGCTACTCATTTGGTGGAGCATGTGATGAAATGTCTAATAGAAAAGGTTCTATCACCGGCCACGTTAAAAAAGTTCAACTTTTAGTCATGTTCATGCATCCTTTGCAATGGCCACATGGGTAAAAGCTCTTCATGTCAAGCCAATTTGAAAAATAATCCCAAAGACATTCTTCCTACAAAAATACCATGCATGAAGTAGCATTAATGCTAAACTGCATATTATAAAGAGCAGAGCGACTCAAATATATATAATAATACAGGAGAAAAGACGAGTCAGAAGCTCACAATATACAAACGTACACAAAACTTTTGTTAAATATCCATATACATAAAACTAGAACTGTTAGTGTGCAAGTGCATACAGTTCTTGGAGCAATCATTAATGTTTATAACAATATGAGGTACATGACAAAAATTCCAAATAAGTGAGTGCCGGTAGGTCCTGCCTACACAATTGGGCCAGCACAATATAGTAAATATACCAAATCAGAGTGCCATAGTAAATTTATAAAAATATCACAGCAGTAAAAATAAATTTAAAGCCTATCTGTATGCTGGTAGCACAAAGATAGCACAAAGGGTTAAATTTGGAAGCACATTATACATCCCTGTGAATGCCAACCACTCCCATTAGCTCCTAATAGAGCCTGCATAGCATGCCGAAAAAGCTGAGAGCAATAGAGGAGTTAAAGAATACCATATGTCCCTGTGGACTCCAACCACTCCCACCTACTCCCAGATAGTTCAGCATGTGCACATACCAGACTTGTCAAATCATGCCAGCTACTGATGCAAGAGACATGAATAAAACAGTGGCACTGCAGTTAAATGTGATATTTACCCATAACGTGTTAGGCAGGTGTCCTGGGACTCACTCCCCAACGCACGTTTCGGTGCGAGTACATCTTCTTTAGGAGGCGTGGCTTTGGAGGCAACTCATCCCACCATAAATACCCGGCGTGGGGGCGGCCTGTGCGCCTTCTTTCGCCAATCTCTTCCTAGGATTTTGGGAGAGGGAGGTTTTTGGGGGAGAGGGCATTCAGGCTGCGGACCATGTGCAGTGCTGGTTATGATATATCGATGATGTTTTTATTGTGTGGCGGGGCGGCGAACAGCAGCTCCGGGATTTTATGGATGGCCTGAACTCCAATATGTATAATATCAAATTGACATATACATGCAGCAGGACTGAGGTAGACTTTCTGGATGTCAAAATGTTGGTGGATGAACACTTGCAGTTGCAGACTGACGTATACCGTAAGCCCACCTCGGTCAATGCTCTGCTACATGCGAGTTCGGGCCATCCCATAGCCACCATAAGGGCCATCCCAGTGGGCCAATTCCTCAGAATGAGACGTATTTGCTCATCTGAGGAAAGATTTGAGGCTCAGGCGACGGATTTACGTGACAGGTTTCGGATGCGTGGGTACAGTGAACGTTTCATCAAGCGGGGATATATGCGGGCGAAGAGGAGTAGCCGCTCCACCCTTCTACATGGCCAACTAAAAACCAAAAAAGGTGATGACCAAGTTAGATTCATATCCACCTATAATGGTCAGTGGATGCAGATGAGGGAGAGCATAAAACGGCATTGGAACGTGTTACAGACGGATCCAATATTGTCAAAACACTTACCTAGGGATCCACTAATGACAGCAAGACGCAGCCAGAATTTGGGAGATATGCTGGTAAGAAGTCACTACAGTACATACCAGATATTAAAAGCCCCTTTAATTCTCGAGGACCGCCACAGGGGTGCTTTCCCTGTGGTAGATGTGTAGCTTGTAAAAATATTTTAAGAACAAACACATTTACCTCATCAGATGGAACATGTAACTTTAATATTAGACAGCATATCACCTAAGGAACTTGTTGGTAGGTATTCCTCTTAGTGTAGATGGGGATGTAGAGAAGTGGCATGAAGCAAGGTGTTGGTTGCTGTTGGCTTTCTGTACACATCTATAGAGGGACCACTAGATGAGGTATTGATCTGTAGATTGAAAGCGTCCACGCTTTTGCCAACTTTATATGTTAAATTGATATTAAGACTGTTGTTATTTAGGTTGGTCATGAGTAGTGTTGAGCATTCCGATACTGCAAATATCAGGTATCGGCCGATATTCGCTGTATCAGAATTCCGATACCGAGTTCCGATATTTTTGTGATATCGGAAATCGGAATTGGAAGTTCCTATAAGTTCCCAGGCGTGTGCGGTGCGTATGGTTCCCAGGGTCTGGAGGAGAGGAGACTCTCCTTCAGGCCCTGGGATCCGTACTCATGTAAAAAAATAAAGAATAAAAATAAAAAATATGGATATACTCACCCCTCCGACGGACCCTGGCTCTCACCGGTGCAAGCGTCTGCCTCCGTTCCTAAGAATGCAGTGAGTGAAGGACCTTCAATGACATTGCGGTCACGCGACCGCTCACGTGACCGCTCATATGACTGCGACATCATCGAAGGTCCTTCACTCACTGTATTCTTAGGAACGGAGACAGACGCTTGCACCGGTGAGAGCCAGGGTCCATCGGAGGGGTGAGTATATCCATATTTTTTATTTTTATTCTTTATTTTTTACATGAATATGGATCCCAGGGCCTGAAGGAGAGTTTCCTCTCCTTCAGACCCTGGGAACCATCCAGGATAGCTTCCGATATTTGTGTCCCATTGACTTGTATTGGTATCGGGTATCGGTATCAGCGATATCCGATATTTTTTGGATATCGGCCGATCCAATCCGATATCGATACTTTTGAATATCGGAAGGTATCGCTCAATACTAGTCATGAGTAAATCTAGATCCTGTCTCGAGCTCACCCAAATGAACCACACATCATCCATGTAGCGCATCCAATGATGTGTGTTCTCAATGACTCAGACAAGATTGCTGGTAAATATCTCTCTTTCCCATGCCCCTAAAAAAAGATTGGCATAAGAAAGGTGCACAGGAAGCACCTATTGCGGTACCTTGCTTCTGAACAAAGATCCATTTATTGAATGTAAAACTGTTATGGGTGAGAACAAAATTCAGTAACATAAAGAGAAGATCCACCAGATCATTTTCCAAATTACTGGTTTTAGGAAACCACTCGGTAAGCCATCTTTATGCCTTATTGATGTATATAATTATTCCACATCTGCAGTGACCATCAACATGTTGTCAGATAGACATATGTTGTCAAGACTCTGCAGAACGGCCGTGGTGTCTTTAATATTGGAAGGAAGGCTGGCTACCAAGGGTTTCAAATAATGGTCCAATATGTCACAAATTATTTCACAGAGGCCATCATTGCCTGCCACAATAGGTCTTCCCTGAAGATTTAGGGGATCCTTATGGATCTTGGGAATCAAATAGAAAGTTGGGAGTTTCGGTTCCAGTTTATGTATTGTTTCCAAAACAGTTATGGAGTCATTGCTAAGCTATAAGCACAGGATACAAATGAATCATTGAGTTGGTTTCAAACTATGTGCTTTAAATAATTTGCATAGTTTTACTAAATATTGTACTTAAAACGTAACACAGTTAAAATCCTTAACCTTTTCCCCAAACCAATTAAATGGTGGGCTTTTTGTATGAAACTAGTTAATAGTGACTAACATGACTACAATACTACACTAGCATATCTGTAAGAATGTAAGTCCGCAAGGACAGGGTCCTCTCCCCTCTGTACTAGTCTGTCACTGTAAATTTGTTTACTGTTAACGATATCTATAACCCTGTATGTAACCCCTTTTCACATGTACAGCACCATGGAATTAATGGTGCTATATATAAATAATAATAATAATAATAATCTGTGTGGATTGTTTTGTGTGGCTGTCAGGACCATGGACAGAGCACATTTGATGTGTAGCTGGGAAAACTAATACATGTACATTTGCAAATGCATGAAACAATAAAACAATATATCTTAGTGTCTAATATTCACCCCCTGATTTACAGCTACTATTGTGTAAATTATATTTGCTTAGTTTTCACATGTTCTTCCCAACCGGAGAGTGAATGCCACTCACATCACTGCTGTATGATGAAACCATGTTTTTGTGTAAAACAATAAAAAATGGGGGGAACCAAAGGGTATATTTGTGAGCTAAATACACTTTCAACATAAAAAGTCTATAGATTCTATGCAACTTCCATACTCAAAATAGAAATCTGCCATCCTCAGGAATCATTTTCTTAATTTCATGGTGTTGGCCACTTTCTCTTGTTAGTGCAGCTTTCCTCACAAACTGACCAGCACTTCTGTCCATAAAATGGCTGCTGGTGGAGGAGCATGTGACCCGACCAGTTTATCAGCCTCCTCCACCAGACCTTCAATCTCCTTCAATTGTAAACACCACATGTGTGTAAGCTTCTTTTCTATTGGTGGAGATTGTTGGAATGGTCTGGTCACGTGCTTCTCTATTAACCGCCATTTTACAGATAAGCGTGAGGAAAACTGCACCACAAGAGAAAGTGGCCAACTCCTTTAATTAATAATGCACAATATAATTAAATTTTCTTTTAAATGAGTACCACAGTGCAATCTTAGAGTATTAATGCTGTTAGAGATTAGATGATAAGTTTATTTTAGGAGATATTCTGGTCGTGACAGGCATCAGGTCACTGCATGTTGAATGTCATAACATCACAGATGAGCAACATGCAATGACCTCCAAAGCCTGGTTGCAGTTGGAAGTCGTGGCCTAAAAAGTGAACAGGTCAAAGATATAACAACAAAAAGAAGAGGAACACATGGTGGCCAGTGCTGCTTCCTGCTCACTCTACCCCAGGACTTACTGCTGTGAGCAGGTCTGAAAGGTCACTGTCCAATGCGAGGCCTTGTTGTGGCAGGATGTCCCAGCTTAATGTGAACAGACTGGAAGATGTGTTGTACAGCGGGAGAAAAGAAGAGGTGGCCATGTGGACTGGACAGCAGGCATCAAGTAGCAAAAGGGTCAGAAAGATTTGTGGTGAAGTGAGTTTAAGATTTTTTTTTCACATGTTCCATTTATTATGATCTGGGGTCTAAAGAGACCCCAGAGCATACTAATGGATATTCAATTCACAAAAAACAACTTTGTTGCATTTCGAATTTCCCAGGAAAATCGGAAGGATTTGGAGAATTCTAATTTTGTCAGATTTGTTCATCTCCAGTTGATATATTAACTGCTTTAAAATTGGTAATGTTGTAATGAAAAAACACTTGGATTATTGAACACCTTTTCTAACTTTTATCCAAATAGAGAACTAACATAAGACTCTCACAAATTTTTAGGAGATCATTTTATGACTCCTACTAGTATGTAAGTACAGTATTAGAGGTTCTTCTCCCATGCCTGTTAATTAGTCTCACAGACTGCACTACTTCCCTGCTTTGCACCATGGATTCAATGGTGCTATATAAATTAATAATAATAATAATAATAATAATAATAATAATAATAAAGATCAGTGTGTGTTGATGATATGAGGAGATTAGACAGATAAGCCAAAGGGCTGGAGAGGATAAAAGATATATGGGACCCCAAGAAGAAGCAGCGTGTAGGTGGTCGCTTTCTAGTTCGGTGGTCATTCTGAGATTATATGGGGCCTACGGCAAGGACAAGGCAGAATTATGGATACCTCTTACTTCTTCCAAGGGAAGCCGGATGGAAGATGGACTGAATCTAGTGGACCTAAGGCCACGGGAGCTGCAGGGGCAAAAGTAATGTCTTCGGGACTAGGATTATCAGGAAGTACAGAGAAAGATCAGGAAGTGCAGAAGAAAACAGACTGTACTGTATTTGTACCTGAACTCCTGTGTGTGAGTAAAGTTGATTTGTTGGAAATGAATCCTAAGTCTGGAATTGTTTTGTTGACTCTGGAAAGGGAACCAGGGCTACAGGACAACTGAGCATGCCTGTGGGATGACCTCTCATTGGAGGTCGGGGGTCAAATGCTCAGGTCCTGAAACGGTCCTGATTGGACCACGAGGAAGGTCCCGAAAGGACACAGCTATAAAAGGTTTGCATGGCCACTCAGCCATACGCTAGTATAAATCAAAAATCGTGTATTTGTGGATGTGTGTATGCAATCAGATGAAAGCTCCTAATTGATCCCGTTTCCTAGCGGTGTTGACTGAGTGTGGGTGATTGGAGCTAACTAGTGCCAGATTGTGCCATCCAGTACAAGGCACTACAGTACTGAGTCTACAGCAGCGTCCGTCAGAGCAGCGCCGTGTGCAAATAGTGCACTTTCCGGGCTCAAGCTTAGGGTGGTTAGTGGCGTCCGCCAGAGCGGTGCTGTATGCACTTAGTGCGGTAAATCTTTAGTTGGTATTTCCCTGGCACCGCAGTTGCAGCGCGGAATGCTAGTGGGTCTAGAGGGACTCTAACTCCATGTCCTTGGGGTAGGGTCCTGTGACCAAAACACTAGCGTTCTCTCTGTGGTATTGTGGCCCTGTGATGCAACAGGGTTCGCCTCCTACATACTGGGTGAAGTTAACCAACATGTGTTTTTGTTATACCGCCATATACTGTCCGTCATTACTAAGCAACAGGTGTCATCTCTGCACGGTGGACTTCGGGCTGCGAACGCACCTTATATCCTCTTTAATGTTATTTGATGCATTCTGCCAGCCCTAACACAGAACATTACAATTTCTTTGCGGGGTGCCAGGATGTGGGAACACAACAGCCCCTCGCCATGACTACAACCCTGGCCACCTCACACATGGAAAATATGGATAAATCTCCATACATTGAAATATAAATATTATTACAGATTTCCTCATGTAATAATGCAGTCTTTGGCTCTATTTTTATGAGGTCTAACTTTCGATCCTTCTGCCATATAGAAAAAATGTCTCATTGACATCAATAGGACGTTTATTCACATTGGTGATGGGGGAAGGGGTATATAGCTTATCAAGGGTTTGTGAGAAAATGTGTAAAAAATGAACCTTCAGTTTAAATAAATATCATTGTTATATGCAGATTAGCAGGCAGTTCTAGGCTTTTGTTTGCAGATCTTCCTTGGAAGCTTATAACAATGTGTATCTTGCAGATATAATATCCCATCTCTGTACAGAGTGTGGTTTTAAAAGCAATCAGATCTATTAATTCATTATTCCACTGCATCCTATTACAATAAATCATATAGAGAAGGTAGTGAACTTCTGCTGCTTTGTGACCAACATCCATCGTAAAGATACAGTGGTAACTCATGTATAAGATTTATGATATCCTGCTTCATTTCAAGCATCAAATTGAGGAATGTAAAATTCAGCGCTCACATCCTTCACTGCACACCAATGTAAGTCTGGGCAGCACAGTACATTCACATCTGATATTACTTGTTACTTCTTGTAGATGAAAACACAAGTTTACTGATTTTTTAGGATTATTTGCCAAATTAGATAATAAATGTTTGTTTTTACAAATAATAGGATAATGCATGAAATGTACACATGGGATGAATTTGTATAGGGCCTATATTGTGACAACTCACAGCAATATTCATGGAATCATCCTCTTGGGTTAGATCTTTGGCAAAAGATGAATGTTCATTTCAAACATTGGACACAATAGCCACAACCATCATTGTTATTTTAATACAATACGCTACGGTGTTGTACAGATACCAGTTACATACCAGTCAGAGGAACGACAGAGGCACCAGGAAAGGCGAGTCGAGAGAGTTCTTTCTATACTTTTGAAGATGTTCTTTAATCAGATATTGCTGAATCTGTAGAATGTCTGCTGCAAAATCAGCAACTAGAGTTGAGCGACTTTTACTTTTTTAGGATCGAGTCAGATTTCGCAAAACCCGACTTTGTCAAAAGTCGGGTCGGGTGAAATCGACCGATTATTGTGAAAAGTCGGGGATCCGACTGAAACACGAAACCCAATGCAAGTCAATGGGGAAGCAAAGTCGGCAGTGAGTGGAGGACAGGAAAACACCTACAGTGCCCATTTTAATGCCAAAAACATCAATTCTTGTTACTTAAGCTTGTCAATCTTAATTTGCCTTATAATAATAGTTAGGCATTGAAAATTGGGGGTCATTTAGCTAAAGTTGCGGGGGGGGGGTAGGGTTGGCTCAAGTTTTCCGTGGGCCCAGGAAAAGCGGACTACGTCACGGCGGTGGAGCAGGGAGAGGTAAGCATTTCAACTTTGCAAGTGCTGTGATCCTGAGCAAGCAGAGGGGGCACACTCGTTCGCATTGGCACTGGCACAGGACCCTCAAAGTACGGCAGTGTGTTGGATGGCGGGGGCACCTCCCACCGGCAGAGACACTTTTGCATACTATGAGGGGCCCTGTGCCAGTGACGTCGCCAACGAGTATGCCCTCCCGATGAAGGAACCTGCACTTTCATTTGCACCTTCCTCTTTGTCCCCGTGTAAGGTGGTATAGTATGCGGGAAGGGGAACCTGACTTTCAGCAGGGTCAGATTCTGGCTGTGTAGAGTCCAAGGGGAATGTAGTGGTCTGGGTCAATGTACCAGCAGACTCATCTAGCAGTGGCTGGGCAATGGGCAGGATGAGAAGGAAACAGTTAGTAGGCCAAAATAATAAAGTAGGCTAAATGCAGTTCAAATGTGGTAACAGGACCAAACAGGCGGCATTGCTTTGTTCAGTGGAAGACAACTGTAATGAGTGTCAGGCACAGTTAGTAGGGCCAAATAATAAAGTGGGCCAAATGCAGTTCAAAATTGGTAACAGGAGTAAACAGGCGGCACTGCTTTGTTCAGTGGAGGAGAACAACAAGCAGCGGCAGACAACGTTAGTAGGCCCAACCAAACAAGTAGGCCAAATGCAGTTAAATACCTGATATAGGCTGAAAGCCTGAAAATTGAAGCTCAGCTTTGATCAGTGGAGGAGAAAAGCAAGGAGCGGCAGACACCGTTAGTAGGGCCCAACCAAACTAGTAGGCCAAATGCAGTTTCATATTGTAAATATAGGCCGAAAGCCTGAAGATTGAAGCTCAGCTTTGTTCAGTGGAGGAGAAAAGCAAGGAGTGGCAGACACCATTAGTAGGGCCCAACCAAACTAGTAGGCCAAATGCAATTTCATATTGTAAATATAGGCCGAAAGCCTGAAGATTGAAGCTCAGCTTTGTTCAGTGGAGGAGAAAAGCAAGGAGTTGCAGACACCGTTAGTAGGGCCCAACCAAACTAGTAGGCCAAATGCAGTTAAATATCTGATATAGCCTGAAAATTGAAGCTCAGCTTTGTTCAGTGGAGGAGAACAACAAGCAGCGGCACACCGTTAGTAGGCCCAACCAAACAAGTAGGCCAAATGCAGTTTAATATCTGATATAGCCTGAAAATTGAAGCTCAGCTTTGTTAAGTGGAGGAGAACAACAAGCAGCGGCAGACACCGTTAGTAGGCCAAACCAAACAAGTAGGCCAAATACAGTTTAATATCTGATATAGCCTGAAAATTGAAGCACAGCTTTGTTCAGTGGAGGAGAACAACAAGCAGTGGCAGACACTGTTAATAGGCCCAACCAAACAAGTAGGCCAAATGCAGTTTCACATTCAAAATATAGGCCGAAAGCCTGAAGATTGAAGCTCAGCTTTGTCAGTGGAGGACAGCTGTATTGAGTGGCGCAGACAGACACAGGTAGTAGGCCTAAAATAAAAAAGTAGGCTCTATGCAGTTTAAAATAGGTTACAGGGGTACACAGGCAGCATTGGTTTGGTCAGCGGAGGACGATTGCAAGGAGTGGCGCAGACTTACTAGGCCTAAAATAAAAAAGTAGGCTCTATGCAGTTTAAAATAGGTTACAGGGGTACACAGGCAGCATTGGTTTGGTCAGCGGAGGACGATAGCAAGGAGTGGAGCAGACTTACTAGGCCTAAAATAAAAAAGTAGGCTCTATGCAGTTTAAAATAGGTTACAGGGGTACACAGGCAGCATTGGTTAGGTCAGCGGAGGACGATTGCAAGGAGCGGCGCAGACTTACTAGGCCTAAAATAAAAAAGTAGGCTCTATGCAGTTTAAAATAGGTTACATGGGTAAACAGGCAGCATTGGTTTGGTCAGCGGAGGACGATAGCAAGGAGTGGAGCAGACTTACTAGGCCTAAAATAAAAAAGTAGGCTCTATGCAGTGTAAAATAGGTTACAGGGGTACACAGGCAGCATTGGTTAGGTCAGCGGAGGACGATTGCAAGGAGCGGCGCAGACTTACTAGGCCTAAAATAAAAAAGTAGGCTCTATGCAGTTTAAAATAGGTTACATGGGTAAACAGGCAGCATTGGTTTGGTCAGCGGAGGACGATAGCAAGGAGTGGAGCAGACTTACTAGGCCTAAAATAAAAAAGTAGGCTCTATGCAGTGTAAAATAGGTTACAGGGGTACACAGGCAGCATTGTTTTGGTCAGCGGAGGACGATTACAAGGAGTGGCGCAGACTTACTAGGCCTAAAATAAAAAAGTAGGCTCTATGCAGTTTAAAATAGGTTACAGGGGTACACAGGCAGCATTGGCTTGGTCAGCGGAGGACGATAGCAAGGAGTGGAGCAAACTTACTAGGCCTAAAATAAAAAAGGAGGCTCTATGCAATTTAAAATAGGTTACAGGGGTACACAGGCAGCATTGGTTTGGTCAGCGGAGGACGATTGCAAGGAGTGGCGCAGACAGACTTAGTAGGCCTAAAATAATAAAGCAGGCTCAATGCAGTTCTAAACTGGTAACAGGAGTAAACTGGCGGCACTGCTTTGTTCGGTGGAGGACAACTGGAAGAAGGGGCTGACACAGTTAGCAGGCCAAAATAGTAAAGTGGGGCTAAATGTCTGCAAAAAAAATGTTCCTAAATAAACAGGTGGCAAAGCTAGGTACAGGGGTGGGTTGCCCTGCTGAGTAGCAGACAGTGGTAGTTCACGCACAGTATTCACAGGTCTAAATGGAGGGCAGGGCCCCTGTATATTTTTACTATCATCTATCATTTTAACAAATTTGTATTGGCAGTGCCATTGAAGGATTTAACAGCACAGACTAAACAGTGGTGGAGCAGGGAGAGGTAAGTATTGCAAGTGGTAGAGCACTGTTTGAGCTGGGGGTGAACACTCTCTCGTGGGCGGCGGTACTGGCCCAGGGCCCCTCATATTATGACGGTGTGTCTGACGTTGGGGGTGCACCACCACCGCCAGAGACACTTCATTGTACTATGAGGGACCCTGTACCAGTGCTGTCGGCCAAAAGTGGGCACACCCACCTGTCCAGGCAAACGGCACTCGCACGGGTACTTGCGCCAAGTGGTGCCCACGGCCCTATGGGGGGAGTCAGCCCATTTAGGGAGGTGTAAAAATGGCCTATGGTGGACATTCAGCAGCTGCAAATGGCGGAATTGGAGCAGTCAGTAAGAGGAGGCCAAAAGCAAGACTTTTTTACAGGAAAGCTACGTGTCAGCAGGGGAAGGTGGGGCAAAATAATTAGAAATCCATGATTGGTTCATTTTAATGAAGGTTAGATCATCAACATTTTGGGTAGCCAGACGAGTCCTTTTTTCGGTCAGTATTGAACCAGCAGCACTGAATACTCTTTCTGATAGCACACTAGCAGCTGGGCAAGCGAGCTCCTGTAATGCATATTCTGCCAATTCAGGCGAGGTGTCTATTTTAGATGCCCAGTAATCAAAGGGGAATGATGTGTAAGGGAGAACATTGATAAGGGAGGAAAAATAGTTCGTAGCCATACTGGACAAATGTTGTCTCCTGTCACTTTGAATTGATGCAGCAGTACCTGTCGTGTCTGCGGTCATTGCGAAATCACTCCACAACCTGGTCATAAAACCCCTCTGTCCAACGCCACTTCTGATTTGTGCACCTCTAACACCTCTGCCCTGTTGCCCCCTGCAGCTCGTGTGAGAACCATCACCGCCGCTGTGTGCTGGGAATGCCTGAACCAAATGGTCTACAAGAGTTGCTTGTTTGGTAGCCAATATTTGCTCAAGGTTCTCATGTGGCATGATATTTTGCAATTTCCCTTTATAGCGTGGATCCAGGAGGCAGGCCAACCAGTAATCGTCAACGGTCATCATTTTGATAATGCGGGGGTCCCTTTTTAGGATACACAAGGCATAATCAGCCATGTGGGCCAATGTTCCAGGTGTCAAATCACTGCTTGTGCTTGGTTGAGGAGCACTTTCTGGCAAATCAACATCACTTGTCTCCCGCAAAAACCCTGTACCTGACCTTGCAACACCACCAGTTTCTATTGCCCCCTGAGAAGCTTCCTCCTCCCATAAATATTGATCCCCATCATCCTCCTCCTCCTCCTCTGCCACCTCATCCTGGAGAGTTCCCTGAGCAGACAATGGCTGACTGTCATGAAGGCTTCCCTCATCCTCGGCTGCAGACGCCTGCTCCTTAATGTGCATCAAACTTTGCATCAGCAGACGCATTAGTGGGATGATCATGCTTATGATGGCGTCGTCTGCACTTACCAGCCTTGTGCATTCCTCAAAACACTGAAGGACTTTACAGAGGTCTTGTAGCTTCGACCACTGCACACCTGAAAACTCCATGTCTGCCATCCAACTGCCTGCCCATGTATGTGTATCCTCCCACAAATACATTACAGCATGCCTCTGTTCGCACAGCCTCTGAAGCATGTGCAGTGTGGAGTTCCACCTTGTTGCAACGTCGATTATTAGGTGGTGCTGGGGAAGCTTCAACGATCGCTGATGGTTCTGCATACGGCTGGATTGTACGGGCGACCGGCGGATGTGCGAGCAAAGTCTTCGCACCTTCAGGAGCAGGGCTGGTAACCCCGGATAACTTTTCAGGAAGCACTGCACCACCAGGTTCAAGGTGTGAGCCAGGCAAGGTATGTGTTTCAGTTCTGAAAGGGCTATGGCAGCCATAAAATTCCTTCCGTTATCACTCACTACCTTGCCTGTTTCAAGATGTACACTGCCTAGCCAAGAATGAGTTTCTTGCTGCAAGAACTCGTCCAGAACTTCCGCGGTGTGTCTGTTGTTGCCCAAACACTTCATTTCCAACACAGCCTGCTGACGCTTACCACTAGCTGTTCCATAATTGGACACCTCGTGTGCAACACTGGCAGCTGCAGATGGAGTGGTCGTGCAAATGCGCTCTGTGGACGAGCTTTCACTTCTGCTGGAGGAGGAGGAGGAGGGGTGGCGAACGCCTACAGCCAACTGTTTCCTAGACCGTGGGCTAGGCAGAACTGTCCCACTATGGCTGTCCCCTGTGGACCCTGCATCCACCACATTAACCCAGTGTGCCGTGATTGACACGTAACATCCCTGGCCATGCCTAAGGGTCCATGCATCTGTTGTGAGGTGCACCTTTCTACTGACTGATTGCCTGAGTGCATGGACAATGCAGTCTTTGACATGCTGGAGGAGGGCTGGGATGGCTTTTCACACAAGTGTCAACTGGGTAGGTCATAGCGTGGTACTGCGTAGGCCATCATGGCTTTGAAAGCTTCACTTTCAATCAACCGGTAGGGCATCATCTCTAACGAGATTAGCCTAGCAATGTGGGCATTCAAACCCTGTGTACGCGGATGAGAGTATGAGTACTTATTTTTCCTAATGAGAGTCTCTTGTAGGGTGAGCTGGACTGGAGAGCTGCATATGGTGGAACTAGCGGGGGTGGTGGTGGACATGGCAGATTGAGAGGGTTGGTGGGGGTATTCTTGCTGTTGGCCTACATACAGTGTTTCCTACCAACAACCTGGTGATTCCCTGACTGCTTTGGCCTTGCGATGATACCTCCACATTTGCTGCAGGTGGTGACCTAAACGGTGGGCTTACAGTGAGGGAAGCAATGTAGCGTTGCTGACTAGCTTCATGCAGAGCGGGTGCACCTACGGTATGGGACGTTTGGTATTTAGTCCAGGCTTGCAAGAGCATGCTGGTTAAATGTCTACGCATGCACATTGTATTTAAATTTTTGACATTCTGCCCTCTGCTAAAGGTCCTTGAGTATTTCTTACAGATAACTTTGCACTGATCATTCGGATCTTGGTTAAAAAATTGCCAGACTGCACTCTTCCTACTATCGAATACCTTTTCAGGCTTTGCACACTGTGCTACTTTCACCGGATGGCCACGCTGTCCTAAAACTGTTTTTAGTTTTGACACACGGTTTTGGCCAGATACAGGCCTGCCAGATGACAGATGTTGCGATGTTGATGCCTGCTGCGGATCATACTCCTCCGCTTCAGAGCTACTGCCAGCGGCACCCTGGTCCCCCAATGGCTGCCAATCGGGGTCAACAACTGGGTCATCTATCACCTCCTCTTCAATGTGCTGTGCACCTTCCTCTGTGTCACCGTGTAAGGTGCTATAGCATTCGGGACAGGGCCCCATAGTCTCTTCAGGGTCAGGTTCTGGCTCAGTACACTGCGAGGGCAATGTTGTGATCTGAGTCAATGGAACAGCATAATAATCTAGCTGTGGCTGTGCATCTGTGCACTCCATGTCCGATTCATCTTGTGTTGTGAATTTGGTTTCTGGGCTCCCCCGGTGGTTACTGGTGGTACTGAACTTGTGTGCTTCATCTCCTCTGTTCACCTGTTTCCATCAGGATGTGGGAGTTTCTATTTAGCCTTGCTCCTCAGTCATTTCTATGCCGGCCAACAATGTTACCAGAAGCCTTTCTGTTGCATGTTCCTGCTCCTAGACTACTATCAGCTAAGTTGGACTTGTAGTCCTAAGATTGTTTTTGCATTTTTGTTCCAGTTCTCTGTGTTTGAATATTTCTGAGGCTGGAAGCTCTTGTGAGCTGAAATTGCCACTCTGGTGTCATGAGTTGATATTAGAGTCTTAAAGTAATTTCAGGATGGTGTTTTGAAAGGGTTTTCAGCTGACTGTGAAGTTCCCTTTTCTGTCTTCCTACTATCTAGTAAGCGGACCTCAATTTGCTAAACCTATCTTCATACTTCGTATGTCAATTTTCTCTAAAATCACCGACAATATATGTGGGGGCTACTGTCTGCCTTTTGGGGAAAATTTCTCTAGAGGTAAGCCAGGTCTGTATTTTCCTCTGCTAGGGTCAGTCAGTCCTCCGGCTGGCGCTGGGCGTCTAGGGATAAAACGTAGGCACGCTACCCGGCCACTGTTAGTTGTGCGGTAGGTTTAGCTCACAGTCAGCTCGAGTTTCCATCTTCCAAGAGCTAGTCCTTTTGTATCCTTTACTACGGTCTCTTGCCATTGAGAACCATGACAGTTTGGCCGGCCAAGGGTTAAAATAATTGGTAGAAGAAAGGAGAGAAAAGAAGTCTGCAGAGAATTTTTTTTTTTTTTTCTGAGTTTGCTCATTAGTTGATTCACTTGCATCTCTGCTTACTGCAGCCTTCGTCTCTCTCTCCTTCTAATCCTTGAATGGTTCTGATTTCACCTGATTAAAATGGATCCTCAGAGTTTAGCTACAGGTTTGAATAATCTCGCTATGAAGGTTCAAAGTTTACAGGATTTTGTAATTCATGCTCCTATATCTGAACCTAGAATTCCTTTACCTGAATTTTTCTCCGGGGATAGATCTCGCTTCCAGAATTTCAAACATAATTGTAAATTATTTTTGTCTCTGAGATCTCGCTCCGCTGGAGATCCTGCACAGCAGGTCAGGATTGTAATTTCCTTGCTACGGGGCGACCCTCAGGATTGGGCATTTGCTTTGGCACCAGGGGATCCTGCGTTGCTCAATGTGGATGCGTTTTTCCTGGCTTTGGGGTTGCTTTATGAGGAACCTCATTTAGAGATTCAGGCTGAAAAAGCCTTGATGGCCCTGTCTCAAGGGCAAGATGAGGCTGAAATATACTGCCAAAAATTTCGTAAGTGGTCTGTGCTTACTCAGTGGAATGAGTGCGCCCTGGCGGCGAATTTCAGAGAGGGTCTCTCTGATGCCATTAAAGATGTTATGGTGGGGTTCCCTGTGCCTACAGGTCTGAATGAGTCCATGACAATGGCTATTCAGATTGATCGGCGCTTGCGGGAGCGCAAACCTGTGCACCATTTGGCGGTGTCTACTGAGAAGGCGCCAGAGATTATGCAATGTGATAGAATTCTGTCCAGAAGCGAACGACAGAATTTTAGGCGAAAAAATGGGTTATGCTTCTATTGTGGTGATTCAACTCATGTTATATCAGCATGCTCTAAACGTACTAAGAAGGTTGATAAGTCTGTTTCAATTGGCACTTTACAGTCTAAGTTTATTCTATCTGTGACCCTGATTTGCTCTTTATCGTCTATTACCGCGGACGCCTATGTCGACTCTGGCGCCGCTTTGAGTCTTATGGATTGGTCCTTTGCCAAACGCTGTGGGTTTAATTTAGAGCCTCTGGAAGTTCCTATACCTCTGAAGGGTATTGACTCCACGCCATTGGCTAGTAATAAACCACAATACTGGACACAAGTAACTATGCGTATTAATCCGGATCACCAGGAGATTATTCGCTTCCTTGTGTTGTATAATCTACATGATGTGTTGGTGCTTGGATTGCCATGGCTGCAATCTCATAACCCAGTCCTCGACTGGAAAGCAATGTCTGTGTTAAGCTGGGGATGTCAGGGGACTCATGGGGACGTACCTTTGGTTTCCATTTCGTCATCTATTCCCTCTGAGATTCCGGAATTTTTATCTGATTATCGTGACGTTTTTGAGGAGCCTAAACTTGGTTCACTACCTCCGCACAGAGATTGCGATTGTACTATAGATCTGATTCCGGGCAGTAAGTTTCCAAAGGGTCGTTTATTTAATCTATCTGTGCCTGAACATGCTGCTATGCGAGAATATATTAAGGAGTCCTTGGAAAAGGGACATATTCGTCCTTCGTCATCTCCCTTAGGAGCCGGTTTTTTCTTTGTATCTAAAAAAGATGGCTCTTTGAGGCCGTGTATTGATTATCGGCTTTTGAATAAAATCACGGTTAAATATCAGTATCCTTTGCCACTGCTTACTGATTTGTTTGCTCGAATAAAGGGGGCCAAGTGGTTCTCTAAGATTGATCTTCGTGGGGCGTATAATTTAGTGCGAATTAAGCAGGGGGATGAGTGGAAAACCGCATTTAATACGCCTGAGGGCCATTTTGAGTATTTAGTAATGCCTTTTGGTCTTTCAAATGCCCCTTCAGTCTTTCAGTCTTTTATGCATGACATTTTCCGTGAATATTTGGATAAATTTATGATTGTGTATCTGGATGATATTTTGATTTTTTCGGATGACTGGGACTCTCATGTCCAACAGGTCAGGAGGGTTTTTCAGGTTTTGCGCTCTAATTCCTTGTGTGTAAAGGGTTCTAAGTGTGTTTTTGGGGTTCAAAAGATTTCGTTTTTGGGGTACATTTTTTCCCCCTCTTCCATTGAGATGGATCCTGTCAAGGTTCAGGCTATTTGTGATTGGACGCAACCCTCTTCTCTTAAGAGCCTTCAGAAGTTTTTGGGCTTTGCTAATTTTTATCGTCGATTTATAACTGGTTTTTCTGATGTTGCTAAGCCGTTGACTGATTTGACTAAGAAGGGTGCTGATGTTGCTGATTGGTCCCCTGCTGCTGTGGAGGCCTTTCGGGAGCTTAAGCGCCGCTTTTCTTCCGCCCCTGTATTGCGTCAGCCTGATGTTACTCTTCCTTTTCAGGTTGAGGTCGACGCTTCAGAAATCGGAGCTGGGGCGGTTTTGTCGCAGAAAAGTTCCGACTGCTCCGTGATGAGACCTTGCGCGTTCTTTTCTCGTAAATTTTCGCCCGCTGAGCGAAATTATGATATTGGTAATCGGGAGCTCTTGGCTATGAAGTGGGCTTTTGAGGAGTGGCGTCATTGGCTTGAGGGGGCTAGACATCAGGTGGTGGTATTGACCGACCACAAGAATTTGATTTATCTTGAGTCTGCCAGGCGCCTGAATCCTAGACATGCGCGCTGGTCGTTATTTTTCTCTCGGTTTAATTTTGTGGTTTCTTACCTACCGGGTTCTAAAAATGTGAAGGCGGATGCCCTTTCTAGGAGTTTTGAGCCTGATTCCCCTGGTGATTCTGAACCTACAGGTATCCTTAAGGATGGAGTGATATTATCTGCTGTTTCCCCAGACTTGCGACGGGTCTTGCAGGAGTTTCAGGCGGATAGACCTGATCGTTGCCCGCCTGGTAGACTGTTTGTTCCGGATGATTGGACCAGTAGAGTCATCTCGGAGGTCCATTCTTCTGCGTTAGCTGGTCATCCTGGAATCTTTGGTACCAGGGATTTGGTGGCTAGGTCCTTCTGGTGGCCTTCCCTGTCGCGAGATGTGCAAGGTTTTGTGCAGTCTTGTGATGTTTGTGCTCGGGCCAAGCCTTGTTGTTCTCGGGCTAGTGGATTGTTGTTATCTTTGCCTATTCCGAAGAGGCCTTGGACTCACATCTCCATGGATTTTATTTCTGATCTCCCTGTTTCTCAGAAGATGTCTGTCATCTGGGTGGTGTGTGACCGTTTCTCTAAGATGGTCCATTTGGTCCCCTTGCCTAAATTGCCTTCCTCATCCGAGCTGGTTCCTCTGTTTTTTCAAAATGTGGTTCGCTTGCATGGTATTCCGGAGAATATCGTTTCTGACAGGGGAACCCAATTCGTGTCTAGATTTTGGCGAGCGTTCTGTGCTAGGATGGGCATTGATTTGTCTTTTTCGTCTGCTTTCCATCCTCAGACTAATGGCCAGACCGAGCGAACTAATCAGACCTTGGAGACTTATTTGAGGTGTTTTGTGTCTGCGGATCAGGATGATTGGGTTGCCTTTTTGCCCTTGGCGGAGTTTGCCCTCAATAACCGGGCTAGTTCTGCCACCTTGGTTTCTCCTTTCTTCTGTAATTCGGGGTTTCATCCTCGTTTCTCTTCCGGTCAGGTGGAGTCTTCGGATTGTCCTGGAGTGGATGCTGTGGTGGAGAGGGTGCATCAGATTTGGGGGCATGTGGTGGACAATTTGAAGTTGTCCCAGGAGAAGACTCAGCAGTTTGCCAACCGCCGTCGTCGTGCTGGTCCTCGTCTTTGTGTTGGGGACTTGGTGTGGTTGTCTTCTCGTTTTGTCCCTATGAAGGTTTCTTCTCCTAAGTTTAAGCCTCGGTTCATCGGCCCGTACAAGATATTGGAGATTCTTAACCCTGTGTCCTTTCGTTTGGACCTCCCTGCATCTTTTTCTATTCATAATGTCTTCCATCGGTCATTGTTGCGCAGGTATGAGGTACCGGTTGTGCCTTCCGTTGAGCCTCCTGCTCCGGTGTTGGTTGAGGGTGAGTTGGAGTACGTTGTTGAGAAGATCTTGGACTCCCGTGTTTCCAGACGGAGACTTCAGTATTTGGTCAAGTGGAAGGGCTACGGTCAGGAGGATAATTCTTGGGTGACAGCCTCTGATGTTCATGCCTCCGATTTGGTCCGTGCCTTTCATAGGGCTCATCCTGATCGCCCTGGTGGTTCTGGTGAGGGTTCGGTGCCCCCTCCTTGAGGGGGGGTACTGTTGTGAATTTGGTTTCTGGGCTCCCCCGGTGGTTACTGGTGGTACTGAACTTGTGTGCGTCATCTCCTCTGTTCACCTGTTTCCATCAGGATGTGGGAGTTTCTATTTAGCCTTGCTCCTCAGTCATTTCTATGCCGGCCAACAATGTTACCAGAAGCCTTTCTGTTGCATGTTCCTGCTCCTAGACTACTATCAGCTAAGTTGGACTTGTAGTCCTAAGATTGTTTTTGCATTTTTGTTCCAGTTCTCTGTGTTTGAATATTTCTGAGGCTGGAAGCTCTTGTGAGCTGAAATTGCCACTCTGGTGTCATGAGTTGATATTAGAGTCTTAAAGTAATTTCAGGATGGTGTTTTGAAAGGGTTTTCAGCTGACTGTGAAGTTCCCTTTTCTGTCTTCCTACTATCTAGTAAGCGGACCTCAATTTGCTAAACCTTCATCATACTTCGTATGTCAATTTTCTCTAAAATCACCGACAATATATGTGGGGGCTACTGTCTGCCTTTTGGGGAAAATTTCTCTAGAGGTAAGCCAGGTCTGTATTTTCCTCTGCTAGGGTCAGTCAGTCCTCCGGCTGGCGCTGGGCGTCTAGGGATAAAACGTAGGCACGCTACCCGGCCACTGTTAGTTGTGCGGTAGGTTTAGCTCACAGTCAGCTCGAGTTTCCATCTTCCAAGAGCTAGTCCTTTTGTATCCTTTACTACGGTCTCTTGCCATTGAGAACCATGACAATCTTGTAATGGCCTGTTAACAATTTCCCTTTCTAACTCAGGCATGGTATGTGTAAAGAGCTCCATGGAGTAACCTGTTGTGTCGCCTGACGCATCTTTCACTGTTGTTCTGGGTGAAGGACACAAGGAAGCGATTTGTTCCTGACCGGGAGCATCCACTGACGACTCGCTGCTTTTAAATTTTGAACTTTCCGAAGAGGAGGCGAAAGAGCTAGAGGCTGAGTCAGCAAGGAAAACCAAAACTTTTTCTTGCTTCTCCAGGTTTAATAGCGGTTTTCCTACTCCCAGAAAAGGGAGCGTTCGAGGCCTTGTGTAGCCAGCCCATGACGCTGGCTCAACAACTCGAGCCTTAGGTGCTATTTTGCTTTTCCCACTACCACCAGATGCTCCACCACCACCACCATCCTTACCAGCTGGCAATGACCGCCCACAGCCACGACCGCTTCCACCAGACTTCCTCATTCTTGGGAAAATGTAACCAAACTAACAACCGTTACATGGTACTGTAAAACAAGGTAGAAGGTGTATGTAAACTTGTTGTGAATTTAAATCTCCCTTTCTATATGTGTGGGAGACTGCTGCAAAGTTCAGGCCCACTGTATTACACTACACAGTATAAGTGGCAGAAAGTGGCTGGCAGATATACGCCAAACAGAACGGACGCAGATGCACTTAGTGGCAATATAAATCTCCCTTTTTATGTGTGGGACACTGCTGCAAAATTCAGGCCCACTGTATTACACTACACAGTATAAGTGGCAGAAGGTGGCTGCAAGATATATACAAAAAAAAGGGACCGTACTACAATAACAATCTCCCTACAATGATCTCAGGACAAGTATGGCAGCCAGCAATAAAAAGGACTGCTGCACACAAAAGTGTGGACAAAGAAACAAGATAACTGTGCAGAAAGGAGCAACAGGATTTTTGCTTTTAAAAAAGCAGTTGGTTTGCACAGCGGCGTACAAACAGCAATGCAGCTATCAGGGAGCCTTATAAGCTAGAAATAAAGGAAAAAATTCCAGCTCGACGAGGTGATGAAAAGTAAAAACTTGGTACTTTATTCACTTCATGTAAGAAGCAGAGGATAAGACATCAGCACAATATAATTAAAAACACTATCTACGCGTTTCAGGTGACAAAGCACCCTTAGTCATGATATCATGACTAAGGGTGCTTTGTCACCTGAAACGCGTAGATAGTGTTTTTAATTATATTGTGCTGATGTCTTATCCTCTGCTTCTTACATGAAGTGAATAAAGTACCAAGTTTTTACTTTTCATCACCTCGTCGAGCTGGAATTTTTTCCTTTATTTCTGGTCTCCTCACACCCTGACACAGCGTTTCCATGCTCCGAGTCTTTTGGGATTACTACTATGGTGAGCTGGATTTTCTTTTTTGCTACTAGCCTTATAAGCTACGGAGCTGATGCACAGAAATCTAGCCTCCACTGTCCCTGCAAAGAAAAGGTGGTGTTGGACAGTGGAAATCGCTACAGCACAAGCGGCTTGGGGGTTAATCTTTCCTCCCTAACAATATCCCTGCTTCTGACGAAGCTGCAGCAACCTCTCCCTATGCTCAGATCGGCAGAAGTAAGATGGCGGTCGGCGTGCACACCCCTATATAGCCCCTGTGACGCCGCAGAAAGCAAGCCAATCACTGTCATGCCCTTCTCTAAGATGGTGGGGACCGAGACCTATGTCATCACGCTGCCCACACTCTGCATCCACCTTCATTGGCTGAGAAATGGCGCTGAAAGCGTCATACGAAACGCAACTTTGGCGCGACGATCGCCGACAGCATGGACGATCACACACTGGGATCGGGTCGGGTTTCACTAAACCCGATTTTGTCGAAAGTCGGCGATTTTTGAAAATGTCCGATCCGTTTCGCTCAACCCTATCAGCAACAATTGGGCTTTTTACATACCCATTTAAATTAATTGGAAAAATGAGCCACAAACCCACAACCATTATTCAATATAATGTAACATGCTGCAGATTTAAAATTTTAAAATCAATTGTCAATATACATGAAGCTACTTTTCTACAGAATTTGGATTGCTACAGTTACTACCACTATATTACGCAGAAACTCTGTAGCAGTTTCTCTCCATATTTTATTGATATTGTTTTTATCATTTTCTTTCATCACTTCATTGTTAAAAAATCACTTTACACTGTACAGCAATGAACATATGAATACACATGCCAGGGACAAATACTTAACAAAGTCACTGTTAGCAAGGTCATCTATACAATGCCCTAAAAGACGAATGTGAAGAGCTCTTAAGAAACATCTTTTAAAATCAGACTGCAAGATACGCACTGTGCATAGCATCTAGCTGATAAAGTTCATGGATTTATGTACTGTATATACAAATTTAAGAGGAGGTGATGCTACCACTGAAGAACCGCTCCGTGTTGTGACATTAGTGAATGAGTTTTGCATCAGCTTCTTCGATGGGACACACACCCCCGAAGAAGTTGACGTGAAATGAGCATTGGGGTTCGTCACCTCTCAGCACTAGGTAGTATGTGACTTTTACTTTTCGGTCTGTTGCTATTTCGGGTCTTAGCATGCATTTGAGATTGGAACTCTGGCTGGTTTGTTGCTCAATCGGAGTCATACTTATATAGTGCCATTATTTTACTCTGAAAAGTTCCATAATATATTGTAAACTGTTTATATGGCGATTTATTGATGTCACTGTTGCTATCTCCATTTTGACTGTAGCAACCGTCCTATGTCTCCACGTGCATATGTACCTTGTTTTTGCACTCCACTAGCACTGGACCACTGAACTGTGATACTTTATATTGGAATGTATGGAGATTATACATATTCCTGGTGCTGTGACACTGACACGTCTTCTTGGTTTTAATTTCTATTTTATTATGTAGAGTGTATTTTGACATTAAAGTATATATTTTATTTATGCTCTTGATGCTTCCTTTTTCTTGGTTGAGATGGTATATTGTTGTAAGTGCGTATTTATGCTGACCACTTAAATTGGGTTTTATAGATAATCACCTTGGCCATCTCATACATTCATACACAAATTTGACTTGCAACTATTTAGCATATGATTAGTTATGCAGATTCTTTTTATGTCACTGCATTGTTAATGCTTTGCTCCTAAAGATCTAAATTTTATTTTTTATTATTTTGTTAGTATTTTGTAAATTTACCTTTGGCTTTCAACACTGCTTGAATCATTCTGGGCATGCTCTCGATCAGATTCAAACATGTGTTGACCGAAATTTAATCGCAGGTCTCTTCTGCACGTTCCCAAAGTTGGTGCGTACTGTTCACTCACTTGGGCATGTGTACAGTTTTTTCTTCAATTCTGACCATTTTTTTTTATGTGTTTGATGGGTTGAGGTCTGGAGACTGTGGGGGCCATTCTAGCACCTCTTCTTCATTGTCAATTAACCATTTCTTCGCCAATCTTGACATATGTTTTGTGTTGTTGTCCTGTTGGAACCTATGTTGTCCTTTTCATACCCATAGTACTTGAGCGTACAAAGTAACTCATCTTGTAGGATACTCACATATACCTCAGCATTGAGACAGCTATCGATTCTGGTCAACTATCCAATGCTTTTGACTGTGAAACAACCTCATATCATCAGGCTTCCTCCACCAAACTTGACATTTCCTAAAATTTCTCAATTAATTAGCTCCTTCTTCCCTTGTTTCTTTCAGATCCATTTGCACCTATCAGCAATTTTGTTAAAGCTTTGGGTACAGATTTGTGTCCCAAAAGTGGTACCTAAACTTAGGCAGGGGCCTACAGCTATCAGTCAGAAAATGCCATAAATATCTATGATGAGAATAATTCTTTGAGTGAAGCTCTAGTATACGATATAGGAGCTAAGCAAATTTGGGTTATCTTCACAATGTCATTCATTGAAGTGACTCTTGCATGACATCTTGAAGATGATCTATGACTTGTACAATAGCACCTTCGGTGGATTGTTTTTATAGATTTGAAATGTTTGAGGGTGTTTTATCAATGACAAATTCTGCTATGATGAATATAGAAATGGAAAACAATATAGGATAATTTTCCAAGGAACATGCTATTACAACTGTTACAGATGTTTTAAGTCTCATCAAAAATCTCCTTGCTGGATAAAGATTTCATCCTATTCTTGTCAAGAAAAGAATGTCTCATTCTTTTCAGCACTCTCTGCTTTGATGAAAGCCATTGGAGTTATCAACACCCACATACATAGGGCCAACAGTCTATGCATGTCTACAAAGATTCTAATAATGCCTTATTTCACTAAAGTCGTAACAAAATATCCTAAAATACTTAAAAAGCTGGAATGAATGCTATTTCAAGTTGGTAAATATTTAACTTTTAAGTGTTTGATGAATTTCCCTGTCAAAAGATGTTGATGACATAACCATAAAATAATTAATCAATATCAGATCATTAGGTGTCTGACAATCATTTTCCTCACCAGCCAGCTGTTATTTACTTTGGCTGGATGTAAGCACATTGATCTGAGTTGCAAAGTGCAGCTTTGTTCAATGTGTAGCTAATACTGATAGTTAATGCAAATCAGCTCCAATTCCCTTGAATTGGAAGTGTTCTGTAGTACGTCTAAGCAGCTACTGCACATTGTACGGAGCTGCGCACTACACTTATCCAGTCAAATGATATCAATAAACTTTACTTAAAGTAGTTCATCAATATTAGATCAGTTGGGTTACAACACTCCAAACCCCCACCAATCAGCGGTTTTAAGCTCCAGCAGTGAATAGATGTAAATACATACTAAGAAACAGCAAAGCACATCTCTCTATTCACTATGTAGCAGCTACTTATGAGTACTGCAGAGCAGCTCCTATTCTTTTACAGTTCCATTCAATGTGTTTAGCTCCTTTTAACACTAGAGCTTATAACAGCTGATTTATCAGGGTTCAGGATGTCATATTGCAAACTATCCTATGGATAAGTCATCAATATCTTCTGATCAGACATCACCTTTCAATATTGTTTAGATATTTAATTCATAAGAGAATAACATATTGTTACTCTTGCATTCGGACTGCTTAGTGCAAGTGTGGATCATGGACCAACTGTGCCATGGACCTGACTTTCCCTGGAGGGGCGTAACTAAGCAACTACCTTGGTGTTCACTGGAAACTTTAGTGGTGAGGTCAGGCTTGTGCGGCAGATAGCTGCCTGGTTGCACTTCAGGGTGGACGTTCGCCAGTAGCAGCTGACCCCCAAGGGGACAGGGCACTGTAATGAAAGGTGAAGGCAGGTAATGTGGGTATACTGTATGACTTAGCTGATTCATATACAGGCAGGTACTGGCAGCCACAGCTGGGATGCAGACAGGCGCTGAAGGATACGGATGATGTACTAGTAGACGGGTACAGGCAGACATGACTGGTATACAAACAGGTCCAGGCGGGCGGTCACGACTGATACACTGCAAGGTGCAGGTGGGCACGGCAGACAAGGAACCAAAGGTGCGGACAGGTAGGCAACTTTGGATGTAGACAGAGAGAACTGTGGATGCGTACAGGCAGGGTACCGCAGATGCAGACAGGCAGGAAACCACAGATGTGGACATGCAGGGAACATGACATGCTACAACCCTCTAGCAATAGCCCCATCACTTAGCACATCACCTCCAATGTCATCACACAATCCACCATGTAATAAACCACAGCATTACTTTTTATAGGAAAATCCAATAATTTTAATGCTAATGCAAAACATCAAGCACAGCATGAGTCTTACTTTGCCCTGGAGCGCCCCCACTGCCGCAGGGCCGAGGGGTACCCGGTACCGGGCCTCTCTGTCTCGGTTCTGGGATTGTCACGGTGGCTAGACCCGGTCCGTGACCCTGCTGAGGGGCGTCCAATGAAAGTTGAGAATGATGTGGTGTGGTGCAGGACACCAGGTTGCAGTCTCTTTACCTCTTTACTGAAGGCTTCAGGATCCTCAATCCGGAGTACGGTTAACAGGGCTGTCTGAGACCGGCCGGTCCGATGGCACTTCCAGAGTTCCCTTTGCAGGTGGAAATCTGTGCCTACCTTCTAGCGCTTGTGTGTTGTAGTCCTTCCCTGCTTAGCACCACGGGATAGTCCTCACAACTGTTGTGTCTGTTTCTGAAGTTCCCTCACAACTGATTCTGATGTTCTTCTCCGTCCCCCAGATGATATGGCTAGGACGCACCCATATGACGGGTAGGCCTGGAGTTCTTCCGGGACCCTAGAGTCGCCCCCTACAACTGTTGCCCCCTATGTCTGCTTAGGTGATTTAGGTGAGACAGCCCGCCTATAAATGACTGTCCTGCCGTAGGTTTGAAGTAAGGCTTGGAGCTCAATACTTCCTTGGCGTTTCCGGCCACCGGCTACACGCCTCAGTAGGATGTTGCCTCGTTCTTACAGCACGACTCCTACTGGTGTTATCTCCTTGTTGCGTTGATCTCGTTTCTCACTCTTCACAATAAACCTCACTTCTTATCCTTTCTTGGGGTACCACCGCAATGAAGTGCAGGCGCGGTCCCGTGACGTTCTTTCTGTTTGCTAGGCCTCTGTCAGGATCCCACCCCTGACAGGGACCCCCCTGAATCTTCCCCTGCAACACCCTCTGCCACAGGATGTTGCCTGGTTCCAACCCAGTCAGCTTCTCTCTAACTTCCTATCTAACCCCCAGTTTTACCAGACTGTGAGGAGTGGCCTAATACATAGCACCCTTAGCTCCCCCTGGAGGCCAGACTGTGGTGTATTGGTGTCTGTGATACCTGGTCAGGTGAACTCCTTCTGTGCCATCAGATGTACCAACACCCCCCTTAGCGGCGGAGCATCAGTACTGCAACGACCAGGACTCTGGGGCGCTGCACTCCCCCCCAGTTAAATCCAGTACTCCTGGACTGGGAAGAAAAAAACAATACATGTCAGCAAAAAGACACACAATTTTTGAAATGCAATAACAAGTAAATTTGAACAGAGCTTCCCTTTATGGGAGGTGAGAACACTTGAACGTTACAAACATGGTTAAATACTTTAAATAACAAACCATAAATAACTTCTATTATCCAACCGGGTATTCTACATAGTGCAATCACTGAACAATAATTTAACTTTGCCTCTAAGGATGTATAAGCTGAATCCACTAAAGGCTTACTCATAAAACACTACAATGTTAATCAACTTTTCTTCATTTTTCCAACTTTACATTCGCAGGACCGCCTGTCTATCTGCCCCAGGCCTACTGACTCTCGCTCTTCTGCAGGACCGCCCCATTCTCATCTGGGCCTACTGCCTTTCTCTTTCTATACACAGTATAGGACTTATCAACCTTCTCTCAGCACAAGATCACTAAGCCATCTCTGTATGGCTCCTAGGAGGACTCACCAATTAACCCCGTACGGGTTCACTTCCTGTCCTCATTCTTTAACACATTGTTAAACATTTCCTACAAGCAACTAACTAGCTACATATAACTTTTTCATATAAATACTATCATTACTTCTTTTAAAGGGAAGGTGCCACCAGTTTTCTTGTAGTTTGTTTTTTTGTGAAATTAAGCTTAAAATAGTAAATAAAATGTATTAATGCAATGTTTGCACTGTTTGCAAACATTTCTATATGAAAAATATTATATATTTTCTTACAAATATATATATTGACCACTAGGAGGAGCATTTTCTGTTTTAGACCTCAAGCAGCTATAGTAAGACTTACCAGCTTTACTGTTAGCTGGAAAATCTGGGCAGTAACTGCTGACATCAGCATTTCCCTCCCCTTTTGGGTGGTCTAATATCCCTGGGGCAGAATGAAGAGCAGCATCACAGGGCAGAGCCATTTTGTGTGTGACTGCCCTGTGATCTGCTATCACCAGCAGGTACTGCATCAGAAGCACAGTTAGTTTCTGTGGTGTTTATGTATGGAGCAGCATTGTCTGTGCAGAGCTGTCTGTGCCTCATCCCTCAGTAAGATAAGAAGGAGCTCCAGGTCTGCAGTGAATGGCCAGGCATTGTGGAGGGAGGGGAGAGATACATTGTATGGCAGAGAGAGGTGTCAGGTGTCACCTCTCTCTGCAGGCTGGGAATGCAGCTTAATGGAGTGAATGGAGCTCCTGTGATAGAGAGTAAGTGGAGCTGGGCAGAGAGCACTGGGCTATAATAAAATGGCTTCTAGTCACACCTACAGCAGTGAGTTGTGCAGCCCACAGAGGCGTACCCAGCTCACTGCTAACGCCTCTCCAATGTTAAAGATAGGGTCCTCGCCGGTCTATTATCTCCTATGTCCATGAGGTGCTGTAAAATGACACTGTTAGGGTATGTGCACACGTCCGGATTTCTTGCAGAAATTTCCTGAAGAAAACCGGAAATTTTCTGCAAGAAATCCGCATTTTTTTTTTGCGTTTCTTTTGCGTTTTTTTTGCATTTTTTTTAGCATTCTGCAAGCGTAATTAGCTTGCAGAATGCTAAAGTTTTCCAAGCGATCTGTAGCATTGCTTGGAAAACTGACTGACAGGTTGGTCACACTTGTCAAACATACTGTTTGACAAGTGTGACCAACTTTTTACTATAGATGCAGCTTATGCAGGATCTATAGTAAAAGATAGAATGTTTAAAAATAATAAAAAAAATTAAAAAAATGCTTATACTCACCCAGACATCTCCTCAGCGGCGTCCGTTCCTCTTCCTATAGCTGCTGTGCGCGCAGGACCTTCCATGACGTCGCGGTCATGTGAGCGGTCACGTGAGCGGTCACATGACCGCTCACGACCAATCACAAGACAGTGACGTCATCACAGGTCCTTCACCGCACAGCAGCTATAGGAACCGAAGCGGCAGCATGCAGCGGTGAGGCGGGAAGACATCGAGGGTGAGTATAGGACTATTTTTTATTTTAATTCTTTTATTTTTGACCAATTATATGGTGCCCAGTGCGTGGAGGAGAGTCTCCTCTCCTCCACCCTGGGTACCAACCGCACATAATCTGCTTACTTCCCGCATGGTGTGCACAGCCCCGTACGGGAAGTAAGCAGATCAATGGACTCCTAGGTGTGTGCAATCCCCGCAATTCCGCATTTTTAATGAACATGTTGCTTTTTTTTCCGCGATGCGATTTTTTCGCGGAAAAAATCGCAACATTTGCACAAAAAATGCGGAATACACTGTAAATAATGGGAGGCATATGTTAGCGTTTTTTTCGCGTTTTTATCACGTTTTATAGCGAAAAAAAACGCGAAAAAACGCGAAAAATCCTGAACGTGTGCACATGGCCTTAGTGTTGTGAACTGCTGTGAAACCAAGATGTCAGCCCCCAGTTCCTTTTTTAAACACATATAACACACGAAATCTGTTTTACATGCATTTAAAACTTGGTTATAGCAGCATGTTATGCTACATTACAGTGATTTATTAATGATCTACAAACGCGGTACCTTACCTTTAAGGCAACATTATGCTTTAAGTGCTATTGGTGAACGTTCCCTTTTAAAGGGGACCAAGTCTCTTGGAGGTAGTGCAACTTCTCAAGCTGCGAGTTCGTGTAAGGCAGGGATTCCTGTACTGTTTCCAGGAACAGTTTCTTCGCAAAGAGTCCTTTTCCTTGTAAAACCAGTAGGGAGCACCTTTAAGAAGGTGCAAACTATTTACAATAAGTTTGTAATCATGCAGTGTTCATGATCCAGCAGTTCTTTTCAACAGTGATAAACAGGAAACAAAACAAAAAGGGAAAAATAGGGATCCCGGGTAAACTAAGGGATCCCTTTAAGAGTTAACCCTAGTCGGGTTGCAGCAGCAGAAAGACACATAGAAAGACGAACAGTTAACTATATACAGTTTGTCGAGCCTTAGGGCTTCATAGTAAGTTGCAGGACATCATCTGATAGTGGACGTCTCCTGACCGCGGAGGCTTCGGTCCCTGGTCTCCGGCTGATGCGGTGTCAATGTCAGTGGTTGGTCTCTCGGGTGCAGTTAGATCACCCGGTGTCTGGATTCGAAGGCTAACCCTGGTTGCCCACATCATTGGACGTTCCGAGCGCACCATCCTTGTGCACTCCGGTGGCGGGTGTAGGTCACCTGGTCCCCCCTTTGAAATAATGGATCACCATAACGGTTGTGGAAGGGAGTCTTCACATTGTAACTGGTAACGAAGACATCAGTCGGTAGTCCCGGTTCCTGTATGGAGCCCCAACCCCGCTTTGAGTGAAAGGCCAGCACAGTTCCTCGCTTTACCACGTCTTTCCTGCCGTGCGCAGGCTTTGGGCGTTGCACTTTTGGTGGGTCAATTTGTTCTGTCTCTTTTCGGTTTTTCCAGTGTAGAATTGAGCATTGTTTATATTGTTCCCAAGTGAGCAAAGCAAGGGTGAGGCCCTCCTCCCGGGCTCCATCTAGCCCAATCCGGGGGGTGTCCCACTGGAAGATCACCCCCTCTGAGCTCACATCTAGGGGTTCCCCCATCTTGGTCGGTAGCAGAGGCACCAGCTTCCCCATCATGTCGGGGGTGAGCACCACCAGCTCCGCTGAGAGGAACCGGTCATTGTCGGGGTGAGGAGCGGTCGCGAGAGCGGGATCGGTCAGGAGAGCAGGATTGGCCGGGGGAACAGGGACGCTTCCCATACCTGCGTCTGATGTGATTCCACCGGTGTTGATCTGTTCCGTTGACAAGGACACTGGAATCGGCTGCAGCCCGGACCGCGGGTCCTCCAAGGCGGCCTCCCGACATGGCTCCGCTCTCCATGGCTCCGCACCTGCTGGCTCCGTGGTCGGGATAGGTGGGCTCGGCTCCTCCGCCGGCGGCTCCAAGGAGTTCGGGTCCTTCAACTGCGGTGGGTCCGGGCCCGTCTCCGGTCGGTGGAGATAATCCGTGATCACTGCGTCGTCGCTCAGGCACTCGCTGGTCACCTTGGCTGTCTCGAGATCGGCAGCCGTGCATGCACCTGACTCCACCATTTCTTCGAGGCCGAGGCCACTCTGGTCTCGGCTCTTGCCGTTGCAAACCAGGGGCGATTCCTCTCTGTTGCTGGTGCTGGGCAGGTCGTCATCTCGCAGCGAAAGTCGCTACTTAGGGGGCGGTCGCTACTGTTGGCGCCGCTTTGGTAGTCTCCTCCCATGGTACACCCTTCTTCTTCCTCTGCGCTCCCTGTGGCGCTGCAATGGCGGCGGTTTTTGGTGGGAACTTTTTGACGGCAAGTGGCAATACACAGTCTTTGCAATAAGTCACAGTCCAAGCACAATAAATCACAGTTCCAAGGCACACATGACCTGATTCTTCAGGCTTAAGTAGATCCTGTTCGTGATGCCAAGTTGGAGCGCCCCCACTGCCGCAGGGCCAAGGGGTACCCGGTACCGGGCCTCTCTGTCTCGTTCTGGGATTGTCACGGTGGCTAGACCCAGTCCGTGACCCTGCTGAGGGGCGTCCAATGAAAGTTGAGAATGATGTGGTGTGGTGCAGGTCGCCATGAATAACGAGGACACCAGGTTGCAGTCTCTTTACCTCTTTACTGAAGGCTTCAGGATCCTCAATCCGGAGTATGGTTAACAGGGCTGTCTGAGACCGGCCGGTCCGATGGCACTTCCAGAGTTCCCTTTGCAGGTGGAAATCTGTGCCTACCTTCTAGTGCTTGTGTGTTGTAGTCCTTCCCTGCTTAGCACCACGGGATAGTCCTCACAACTGTTGTGTCTGTTTCTGAAGTTCCCTCACAACTGATTCTGATGTTCTTCTCCATCCCCCAGATGATATGGCTAGGACACACCCGTATGACAGGTAGGCCTGGAGTTCTTCCGGGACCCTAGAGTCGCCCCTCTCCAATTGTTGCCCCCTATGTCTGCTTAGGTGATTTAGGTGAGACAGCCCGCCTATAACTGACTGTCCTGCCGTAGGTTTGAAGTAAGGCTTGGAGCTCAATACTTCCTCGGCGTTTCCGGCCACCGGCTACGCGCCTCAGTAGGATGTTGCCTCGTTCTTACAGCACGACTCCTACTGGTGTTATCTCCTTGTTGCATTGATCTCGTTTCTCACTCTTCACAATAAACCTCGCTTCTTGTTCTTTCTTGGGGTACCGCCGCAATGAAGTGCAGGCGCGGTCCCGTGACGTTCTTTCTGTTTGCTAGGCCTCTGTCAGGATCCCACCCCTGACAGGGACCCCCCTGAATTTTCCCCTGCAACACCCTCTGCCACAGGATGTTGCCTGGTTCCAACCCAGTCAGCTTCTCTCTAACTTCCTATCTAACCCCCAGTTTTACCAGACTGTGAGGAGTGGCCTAATACATAGCACCCTTAGCTCCCCCTGGAGGCCAGACTGTGAAGTGTATTGGTGTCTGTTATACCTGGTCAGGTGAACTCCTTCTGTGCCATCAGACGTACCAACACCCCCCTTAGTGGCGGAGCATCAGTACTGCAACGACCAGGACTCTGGGGCGCTGCAGCCCCATCATAACAAACATTGCTCCTACAGCAAGTAACCATTGATTATGTATATTATCAAGAACTTAAGGTCCACCATCTCACATGTGTCATAAAAATGCTGGTGTCTTAAAAACAGCCAATGAGTATTTAGGCTACTTTTGATTTCAGCATCTCTGCAAATTGCCAACTTTGAGCGCTCATAGTCCGATACACAGATTAGTTTTGTGCCATAGATATATGAGACCCTAATTATTATCTCCTAATTCTATCTTGGATATAGTTATTGATAGTATTTTTTAATATTTCTAATTGCTATTATTAGGGCTCTTACTTGTTATAACGTGCATAGAAGAATTGATATATTTCGGCTGAGAAGTAGAGAAGTAGAGAAAATAGTACAGTGCCTTTTCTTGGAACAATATTTACTTACCGTATTACCGACATTAAACACTTTGATTAAACAATACAAGTTTAGCAGGTCTCCCTTCATTTTGCTTCTCCATCAAATTTACTGTCATTCCTGAAAAGGTTGCTAATGATTTGCCATTCTGAAGAGATTGTACATTTATGATGTATAATATAAAATCTGTAGTTATTCCAACAAATTTAAGAATTTAGCTGCAATCCGCTGCCAGATTTAAGAATGATCTTTTTATTTTCCTCCAATAAGCTGTAAAAAGAATACAAAATACACCCTCAATATAAATAAACCGTCTGTTGTGTGTACAAACCTAAATCAGTTTCCAATGTTACATAAGGTTATGACTTGCACCATCCTTGACTCCCGGGTTGGATGTATTTCATTTGGTAAGAATGCCCAAAATTAGTAATGGTTTCAACTGCCAATATTGTGCTGCTCTTATGTTATTGTCCTAAAGCATTGAAGTAAGGGAAGGAAGAGCAGCATTATATCTCAATACAATACTGCAGCTCTCTAAACTAATGCATGCATAGTACACCTGTCTTCTGGGACCGGAGCTGTTACTAAGAGCCAAGGAACAAAACAAAGAGATGATAACAGTGTTCAATCAATACAGACGTAAGGGTGAAAGGATGACTAACCTATGACCAAATCACTGAGCCATTCAACCCTCAGCGTGCAACAGCCTTAATACTAAGCTTAGTTTTACATTTTCAAGGAGCATGAAAGGGCCTGTTTCATTTATAGTGTCTCAGGCAATCATTTCTAGAGGCAGGGGTGAAATTTGCCTTGACAGGGATGCTTCAAGAATAATCACAAAGAGAAATAGTGTTCTTCACCACAGTCAGTAAAATACTGTCTCTTCCTTCAGAATTTTAGTAATGAGTTTTTGGGTACTGCATGGTTGCGGGACCTTTTTTGTGCTACATACTTAAAAAATCAGTGGTTTCTACTTTTGAAAGCAACTTGGAATGAGAGACACATCGAATATCATAGACAGTTGAATAATGTCAGCATTATCTCTCAAGATTCAACAGTAATTCATTCATTTGTAATATCAATCCCTAATTTAAAAAAAATGTATTACATATATTAATATGTATAAAAAAGTAAATATTTAATGTTAACAGCAGAGGTAAGTTGATCGATTCACAGATGATCAAGTTTGAATCAAATTTCCTGAAACTCAGTTTCACATAGATTCGAACAGTTTGAGATTCAATGTTCACAAAAAAAATTGCTCTTTTCCATTTCCCACATTGCTGAATAGTGTTGAGCATTCTGATACCGCAAGTATCGGGTATCGGCCGATACTTGCGGGTATCGGAATTCCGATACCGAGATCCGATACTTTTGTGGTATCGGGTATCGGTATCGAAACAACATTAATGTGTAAAATTAAGAATTAAAATAAAAAATATTGCTATACTCACCTCTCCGACGCAGCCTGGACCTCACCGAGGGAACCGGCAGCGTTCTTTGCTTAAAATGCGCGCTTTTACTTGCTTCCGTGATGTCACGACTTGTGATTGGTCGCGTGCCGCCCATGTGGCCGCGACCCGACCAATCACAGCAAGCCGTGACGTAATTTTCAGGTCCTCAATGCCTAATTCTAGGCATTCAGGAATTTAAAATTACGTTCCGGCTTGTGATTGGTCACGTCGCAGTCACATGGGCGACGCGACCAATCACAAGCCGTGACGTCACGGGAGGCAGGAGACGCGCGCATTTTTAAAATTACGTCACGGCTTGTGATTGGTTGCGTGCCGCCCATGTGACCGCGACGCGACCAATCACAAGCCGGAACGTAATTTTAAATTCCTGAATGCCTAGAATTAGGCATTGAGGACCTGAAAATTACGTCACGGCTTGCTGTGATTGGTCGCGTCGCGGCCACATGGGCGGCACGCGACCAATCACAAGCCGTGACGTCACGGAAGGAAGTAAAAGCGCGCATTTTAAGCAAAGAACGCTGCCGGTTCCCTCGGTGAGGTCCAGGCTGCGTCGGAGAGGTGAGTATAGCAATATTTTTTATTTTAATTCTTTATTTTACACATTAATATGGTTCCCAGGGCCTGAAGGAGAGTTTCCTCTCCTTCAGACCCTGGGAACCATCAGGAATACCGTCCGATACTTGAGTCCCATTGACTTGTATTGGTATCGGGTATCGGTATCGGATTAGATCCGATACTTTGCCGGTATCGGCCGATACTTTCCGATACCGATACTTTCAAGTATCGGACGGTATCGCTCAACACTATTGCTGAAGCATCCAAGAGCTGGTTAATGTCATTTTGCATGACAGTGTGTTCCTTCCCATAGTGCCCTGCAGCTATGACATCTTGCAGATTATAATACCTTACACAGTGATGTTAAGTTCCTAGGCCAACCTAGATCAGTGGTTTCCAATGAAGCACAGTTTACATGGGAGAGTCCTTTTCCATTTACACAGTCACTGTGTAAGTCTCTCTCTTCTGTAGTGTGTAAGCTCTTATGATCAATACAATCCACTATCTTACTGTCAGCAGAGTCCTCTCTTCTGTGTGTACTTTTATGGTCAGTGATATCCTCTCCCTCTCACCAAAGGGTAAGCTCTTATGTTCAGCATGGTCATCTTTCTCTCTTCTGTGGAGTGTAAGTTCTTATGATCAACGGGATCCTCTTTCTGTTCTGTAGTGTGTATACTCTTATTGTCAGCGGTATTCTATCTCAAAAGATATTTTGGGGTTGTTTTGCTGCCTCTGGCACTGGATGACTTGACTATGTGCCAGCCATCATGAAATGTAAAGATTCCCAAAGGGTTTAGGGTAGTAATGTAGACCAGGGTCAGAAAGCTGGGTTAACGTCATAGGCCATGGGTCTTCCAGCAGAACAATGACCCTAAACATACTTCAAGAATCCCCCTGAAATGGATGGAAATAAAAGCAATGGAGAGTTCAGAAGTGCTAATTCCAGTTCCAGTAGGGTATCGTCTCACACTACTACCCCTTACATTCAACTGCTACAGTGAAACTGCAAATGGACACATTAAATCAGTTAATTTTGCCTACATTGATGACTTTCTGAGTACATATCATCGTAAAAAGACACAAATCTGTCAATGAGTGCAGGAAAAAGCCAACAGCAAGGATAATAATTTAAAAGGTATGTAAGATGGCCACTGGACGGGTTCTTGAGGGGAGATATGTGTCATCACGGTTATTGGCTGTGGTGATGTGAGCTCGGAAGAATGCTCTAGTACATGTAGTGCTGAGGGAGTTATTAGGCCATTCCAGAGCCTGGTTCCAGAGCAGTCATAAGAGACGAGTGGGAATGACTGCTAACATATCCCAACCCCAGGGACGTGGTTTGGCAGATAAAATGGAGACTGAGTGTCTCATTCAGTGTCTGGATCTGGAGATGTGTGGATCTCCTGTGTGCTGGTCTCTGCTAAGGCCTAAAGAACCGGACAGTATTAGGGTTGAGTAAAACGGATCGAACAAATTAAAAAATTGCCGACTTTCAGCAAAGTCGGGTTTCATGAAACCCGACCCGATCCTAGTGTGGGATCGGCCATGCAGTCTCAGCCAATGAAGGAGGACGCAGAGTGTGGGCAGCGTGATGACATACGTCTCGGTCCCCACAATCTTAGAGAAGGGCATGACAGTGATTGTCTTGCTTTCTGCGGCGTCACAGGGGGTAAAAAGGGGCATGCACGCCGACCGCCATCTTACTTCTGCCGATCTTAGCATAGGGAGAGATTGCTGCAGCTTTGTCAGAAGAAGGGACATAGTTAGGGAGGGAAGATTAACCCCCAAACCGCTTGTGCTGTAGCGATTTCCACTGTCCAACACCACCTTTGTTTTGCAGGGACAGTGGAGGCTATATCCTTGTGCATCAGCTCTGTAGCTTATTAGGCTGCCTTATAAGGCTCCCTGATAGCTGCATTGCTGTTTGCACGCTGCTGTGCAAACCAACTGCTTTTTTAAAAGCAAAAATCCTGTTGCTCCTTTCTGCACAGTTATCTTGTTTATTTGTCCACACTTTTGTGTGCAGCAGACCTTTTTGTTGCTGCCATACTTGTCCTGAGATCATTGTAGGGAGACTGAAATTGTACTACAGTCCTTGGATTTTTTCAGATATCTTCCAGCCACTTTCTGCCACTTACATTGTGTTGTGTTACACACTGGGCCTGAGTTGTGGTGCTGTCTCCCCCCCAAAAAAGGGAGATTCAAATTGTCACAAAGTGGATATACCTCAGTTCTGTTATTTTGTCATATATCAGCCAGCCACGTTCTGCCACTTACATTGTGTTGTAAAATACACTGGGCCTGAGTTTGGGTTTAGTCTCCCCCCAAAAAAGTGAGATTCAAATTCTCACAAAGTGGATATACCTCAGTCCTCTTAGATTGCCGTGTATCAGCCAGCCACTTGCTGCCACTCACATTGCGTTGTAAAATACACTGGGCCTGAGTTGTGATTCAGTCTCCCCCCCCAAAAAAGTGAGATTCAAATTCTCACAAAGTGGATATACCTCAGTCCTCTTAGTTTGTCGTGTATCAGCCAGCCACTTGCTGCCACTCACATTGCGTTGTAAAATACACTGGGCCTGAGTTGTGGTTCAGTCTCCTTCCCAAAAAAAGTGAGATTCAAATTCTCACAAAGTGGATATAACTCAGTCCTCTTAGTTTCTCGTGTATCAGCCAGCCACTTGCTGCCACTCACATTGCGTTGTAAAATACACTGGGCCTGAGTTGTGGTGCAGTCAACCCCCCAAAAAAGTGAGATTCAAATTCTCACAAAGTGGATATACCTCAGTCCTCTTAGTTTGTCGTGTATCAGCCAGCCACTTGCTGCCACTCACATTGCGTTGTAAAATACACTGGGCCTGAGTTGTGGTTCAGTCTCCTTCCCAAAAAAGTGAGATTCAAATTCTCACAAAGTGGATATAACTCAGTCCTCTTAGTTTCTCGTGTATCAGCCAGCCACTTGCTGCCACTCACATTGCGTTGTAAAATACACTGGGCCTGAGTTGTGGTGCAGTCAACCCCCAAAAAAAGTGAGATTCAAATTCTCACAAAGTGGATATACCTCAGTCCTCTCAGTTTGTCGTGTATCAGCCAGCCACTTGCTGCCACTCACATTGCGTTGTAAAATACACTGGGCCTGAGTTGTGGTTCAGTCTCTCCCCTCAAAAAAGTGAGATTCAAATTCTCACAAAGTAAATATACCTCAGTCCTCTTAGTTTCTCGTGTATCATCCAGCCACTTGTTTCCACTCACATTGCGTTGTAAAATACACTGGGCCTGAGTTTGGTTTCAGTCTCCCCCCAAAAAAAGTGAGATTCAAATTCTCACAAAGTGGATATACCTCAGTCCTCTTAGTTTCTCGTGTATCAGCCAGCCACTTGCTGCCACTCACATTACGTTGCTAAATACACTGGGCCTCAGTTGTGGTGCAGTCTCCCCCCAAAAAAGTGAGATTCAAATTCTCACAAAGTGGATATACCTCAGTCCTCTTAGTTTGTCGTGTATCAGCCAGCCACGTTCTGCCACTTACATTGTGTTGTGTTATACACTGGGCCTGAGTTGTGGTGCTGTCACCCCAAAATAAAAAGGGAGACTTAAATTCTCAACAAGTTTATATACACCTTCTACCTTGTTTTACAGTACCATATAACGGTTGTTATTTTGATTACATTTTCCCCAAAATGAGGACATCTGGTGGAAGAGGCCGTGCGCGTAGGTTGCCAGCTGGTACTGATGGTGGTGGTGGTGCATCTGGTGGTAGTGGGAAAAGCACAATAGCACCTAAGGCTGGAGGTGTTGAGCCAGCGTCATTGTCTGGCTACACATGGCCTCGAAAGCTCCATTATCTGGGAGTAGGAAAACAGCTTTTAAAGCCATAGCAGCAGGAAAAAGTTTTGGCTTTCATTGCTGACTCAGCCTCTAGCTCTTTCGCCTCCTCTTCAGAAAGGTCGTAATTTAAAAGCAGCAAGTCGTCGGTGGATGCTCCCGGTCAGGAACAAGACGTTTCCTTGTGTCCTTCACCCAAACTAAAAGTGCAGGATGCGTCAGGCAACACTAAAGGTTACTCCATGGAGCTCTTTACACATATCGTGCCTGGGTTAGAAAGGGAAATTGTTAACTGCCCATTACAAGATGAATTGGACATGGAGTGCACTGATGCACAGCCACAGCTAGATTATTATGCGGTTCCATTGACTCAGATCACTACATTGCCCTCGCAGTGTACTGAGCCAGAATCTGACCCTGATGAGACTATGGTGCCCTGTCCCGAATGCTATAGCACCTTACACGGTGACACAGAGGAAGGTGAACATGACATTGAAGAGGAGGTGATAAATGACCCAGTTGTTGACCCAGATTGGCAGCAATTGGGGGAAGAGGGTACCGCTGCCAGTAGCTCAGAAGTGGAGGAGGATGATCCGCAGCAGCCAGCTACATCGCAACAGCTGTCATCTGGCAGGCCCGTATCAGGCCAAAAACGTGTGTCAAAATCAAAAACAGTTTTAGGAGTTTTAGGAGCGTGGCCATCCGGTGAAAGTAGCACAGTGTGCAATGCCTGAAAAGGTATTCGATAGTAGGAAGAGTGCAGTGTGGCAATTTTTTAACCAAGATCTGAATGATCAGTGCAAAGTTATCTGTAAGACATGCTCAAAGACCTTTAGCAGAGGGAAGAATCTTCAAAATTTAAATACAACGTGCATGCGTAGACATTTAACCAGCATGCACTTGCAAGCCTGGACTAACTACCAAACGTCATGTACCGTTGGTCGCCACCCCTCCTCCTCCTCCATAAGCGAAAGGTTGTCCACAGAGTGCAGTCACACAACCACTCCATCCGCAGCTGCCAGTAATGCACATGAGGTGTCCAATTATCGAACAGCTAGTGGTAAGCATCAGCAGGCTGTGTTACAAATTAAGTGTTTGGGCGACAACAGACACACCGCGGAAGTACTGGCCAAGTACTTTCAGCAAGAAACTCAGTCATGGCTGGGCAGTGTACATCTTGAGGCAGGCAAGGTAGTCAGTGATAACAGAAGGAATTTTATGGCTGCCATAGCCCTGATGATGGGGATGAATATTTATGGGAGGAGGATGCTTCTCAGGGGGCAATAGAAACTGGTGGCGTTGCAAGGTCAGGTACAGGGTTTTTGCGGGACACAAGTGATGTTGATTTGCAAGAAAGTGCTCCTCAACCCAGCACAAGCAGTGAATTGACACCTGGAACATTGGCCCACATGGCTGAGTATGCCTTGCGTATCCTAAAAAGGGACCCCCGCATTATCAAAATGATGACGATTACTGGTTGGCCTGCCTCCTGGATCCACGATATAAAGGAAAATTACAAAATATCATGCCACATGAGAACCTTGAGCAAATATTGGCTACCAAGCAAGCAACTCTTGTAGACCGTTTGGTTCCGGCATTCCCAGCACACAGCGGCAGTGATGGTTCTCACACGAGCCATAGTGGGCAACATGGCAGAGGTGTTAGAGGTGCACAAATCCAAAGTGGCATTGGGCAGAGGGGTTTTATGACCAGGTGAGTGATTGTGGAGTGATTTCACAACGACCGCTGACATGACAGGTACTGCTGCATCAATTCAAAGTGACAGGAGACAGCATTTTTCCAGTATGGTTACGAACTACTTTTCCGCCATTATCGATGTTCTCCCTCACAGGTCATTCCCCTTTGATTACTGGGCATCTAAAATAGACACCTGGCCTGAATTGGCAGAATATGCATTACAGGAGCTCGCATGCCCTGCTGCTAGTGTGCTATCAGAAAGAGTATTCAGTGCTGCTGGTTCAATACTGACCGAAAAAAGGACACGTCTGGCTACCCGAAATGTTGATGATCTAACCTTCATTAAAATGAACCAATCATGGATTTCAAATTATTTGGCCCCACCTTCCCCTGCTGACACGTAGCTTGCCTGAAAAATATCTTGCTTTTGTCCTCCTCTTACTGACTTCTCCAATTCCTCCATTTGCAGCTGCTGAATGTCCACCATAGGCCATTTTTATACCTCCCTAAATGGGCTGACTCCCCCCACAGGGCCGTAGTCAGCACCTGGCGCAAGCACCCATGCGAGTGCCGTTTGCCTGGGGGTGTGCCCATTCTTGTGCGACGGCACTGGCACAGAGTCCCTCATAGTACAATGAACTGTCTCTGATGGTGGTGGTGCACAACCAACGTCAGACACACCGTCGTAATATGAGGGGCCCTGTGCCAGTACCGCAGCCCACGAGAGAGTGTTCCCCCCAGCTCGAACAGTGCTCTACCACTTGCAATACTTACCTCTCCCTGCTCCATCACTGTGTAGTCTGTGCTGTTAAATCCTTCAATGGCACTGCCAATACAAATTTGTTGAAATGATAGATGATAGTTAAAATATACAGGGGCCCTGCCCTCCATTTAGACCAGTTAGTACGTTGCGCCTACTACCACTCTCTGCTACTCAGCAGAGGAGCCCACCCCTGTACCTAGCTATGCCACCAGGTTATTTCTGAAAAAAAATTTGGCAGACATTTAGCCTACTTTATTATTAGGGCCTACGCACTGTGTCAGCCACTCCTTACAATTGTCCTCCGCTGAACCAAGCAACACCGCCAGGTTAGTCCTGTTACCAATTTTGAACTGCTTTTAGCCTACTTACTTATTTGGGCCTACTCACTGTGTCAACGACTCCTTACAATTGTCCTCCGCTGAACCAAGCAACGCCACCTGGTTATTCCTATTAACAATTTTGCACTGCATTTAGCCCACTTACTTATTTGGGCCTACTCACTGTGTCAGCCACTCCTTACAATTGTCCTCCGCTGAACCAAGCAATGCCGCCTGGTTATCCCTGTTACCATTTTGAACTGCATTTAGCCTACTTACTTATTTGGGCCTACTCACTGTGTCAGCCACTCCTTACAATTGTCCTCCGCTGAACCAAGCAATGCCGCCTGGTTATTCCTATTAACAATTTTGAACTGCATTTAGCCTACTTATTTAGGCCTACTAACTGTGTCTGCCTCCCATTACAGTTGTTCTCCACTGCACAAAGCTATACCGCCTGTTTAGTCCTTTTACCAGTTTTGAACTGCATTTAGCCTACTTATTTAGGCCTACTAACTGTGCCTGCCTCCCATTACAGTTGTCCTCCACTGCACAAAGCTATGCAGCCTGTTTTGTCCTTTTACCAGTTTTGAACTGCATTTAGCCTACTTATTTAGGCCTACTAACTGTACCTGCCTCCCATTACAGTTGTCCTCCACTGCACAAAGCTATGCCGCCTGTTTAGTCCTTTTACCAGTTTTGAACTGCATTTAGCCTACTTATTTAGGCCCACTAACTGTGTCTGCCTCCCATTAAGGTTGTCCTCCACTGCACAAAGCTATGGCGCCTGTGTACTCCTGTTACAAATTTTGAACTGCATTTAGCCTACTTTTTTATTTTAGGCCTACTACGTGTGTCTGTCTGCGCCACTCCTTACAGTTGTCCTCCACTGAACAAAGCTATGCCGCCTGTGTACTCCTGTTACAAATTTTGAACTGCATTTAGCCTACTTACTTATTTGGGCCTAGTAACTGTGTCAGCCAGTCCTTACAGTTGTCCTCCACTGAACCAAGCAATGCCACCTGGTTAGTCCTGTTACCACATTTGAACTGCATTTAGCCCACTTTATTATTTGGGCCTACTAACTGTGTTTCCTCCTCATCCTGCCCATTGCCCAGCCACTGCTAGATGAGTCTGCTGGTACATTGACCCAGACCAGTACATTCCCCTTGCACTCTACACAGCCAGAATCTGACCCTGCTGAAAGTCAGGTTCCCCTTCCCGCATACTACACCACCTTACACGGGGACAAAGAGGAAGGCGCAGATGAAAGTGCAGGTTCCTTCATCAGGTGGGGTGGCATACTCGTTGGCACTGGCACAGGGCCACTAATAGTACGCAAAAGAGTCTCTGGCAGTAGGAGGCGCCGCCCGCCGTCAAACACACCGCCGTACTATGAGGGACTCTGTGCCAGTGCCAACTAGTGGGCCCCCCTGCTTGCTCAGGATCACAGCACTTGCAAAGTTGAAATACTTACCTCTCCCTGCTCCACTGCCGTGACGTATTCCGCGTTTCCTTGGCCCAAGAAAATCTTGAGCCAGCCCTACCCCCCCACAACTTTAGCCAAATGACCCCCTGTTTTAATGCGTAACTATTATTATAAAGTACATTAAGATTGACAAGCTTAAGTATTAAGAATTGATGTTTTTGGCATTAACCCCTTTCTGACCTCGGACGGGATAGTACGTCTGAGGTCAGAAGCCCCGCTTTGATGCGGGCTCCGGCGGTGAGCCGGCATCAAAGCCGGGACATGTCAGCTGCTTTGAACAACTGACATGTGCCCGTAATAGGCGCGGGCAGAATCGCGAACTGCCCGCGCCTATTAACTAGTTAAATGCCTCTGTCAAACGCAGACAGCGGCATTTAACTACCGCATCCGGCCGGGCGGCCGGAAATGATGGCATCGCCGACCCCCGTCACATGATCGGAGGTCGGCGATGCTTCAGAATAGTAACCATAGGGGTCAGTGAGACCTCTATGGTTACTGATCCCCGGCAGCTGTGAGCGCCACCTTGTGGTCGGCGCTCACAGCACACCAGATTTTCTGCTACATGGCAGCGAACAGCAGATCGCTGCTATGTAGCAGAGGCGATTGCGCTGTGCCTGCTTCTAGCTTCCCATGGAGGCTATTGAAGCATGGCAAAAATAAAAAAAAAAGTTAAAAAAAATGTGAAAAAAAATAAAAAAAATATAAAAGTTTAAATCACCCCCCTTTCGCCCCAATCAAAAAAAATCTATAAAAAAAAATTAAACCTACACATATTTGATATCGCCGCGTTCAGAATCGCCCGATCTATCAATAAAAAATGCATTAACCTGATCGCTAAATGGCGTAGCGAGAAAAAAATTTGAAACGCCAGAATTATGTTTTTTTTTGGTCGCCGCAACATTGAATTAAAATGCAATAACGGGCGATCAAAAGAACGTATCTGCACCAAAATGCAATCATTAAAAACATCAGCTCAGCACGCAAAAAATAAGCCCTCAACCGACCCCAGATCATGAAAAATGGAGACGCTACGAGTATCGGAAAATGGCGCAATTTTTTTTTTTAGCAAAGTTTGGATTTTTTTTTCACCACTTAGGTAAAAAATAACCTAGTCATGTTAGGTGTCTATGAACTCGTAGTGACCTGGAGAATCATAATGGCAGGTTAGTTTTAGCATTTGGTGAACCTAGCAAAAAAGCCAAACAAAAAATAAGTGTGAGATTGCACTTTTTTTGCAATTTCATCAATCACACTTGGAATTTTTTTCCCGTTTTCTGTTACACGGCATTGTAAAACCAATGATATCTTTCAAAAGTACATCTCTTCCCGCAAAAAATAAGCCCTCACATGGCCAAATTGATAAAAAAATAAAAAAGTTATGGCTCTGGGAAGGAGGGGAGTGAAAAACGAACACGGAAAAATGGAAAATCCCAAGGTCATGAAGGGGTTAAAATGGGCACTGTCGGTGTTTTCCTGTCCTCCACTCACTGCTGACTTTGATTCCCCATTGACTTGCATTGGGTTTCGTGTTTCAGTCGGCCCCCGACTTTACGCAATAATCGGCCGATTTCATCCGACCCGACTTTTGAGAAAGTCGGGTTTCGCGAAACCCGACTCGATCCTAAAAAAGTAAAACTCTAGACACTATCCTCAGTAGTTGGACCCTCTATATGTTGTATGGACTTTTTACTTTGTGTTTTCACTTTGTGCCAGAAAAGGCTGTTCCTTTGTTTGCTATCCTGACTGTTTACGAAGTTTAACCCCTTTCTGACATTAGACGTACTATCCCGTCGAGATGGGGTGGTCCCGTATGACCAACGACGGGATAGTATGTCATATGCGATCGGCCACGCTCACAGGGGGAGCGCAGCCGATTGCGGCTGGGTGTCAGCTGACTATCGCAGCTGTCATCCGGCACTATGTGCCAGGAGCGGTCACGGACCGCCCCTGGCACATTAGCCCCGGCACACTGCGATCAAACATGATCACAGTGTTCCGACGGTATAGGGAAGCAACGCACAGGGAGCAGGCTCCCTGCGTGCTTCCCTGAGATCCCCGGAGCAACGCGATGTGATCGCGTTGCTCCGAGGGTCTCTTACCTCCTCCTCCCTGCTGCAGGCCTGGATCCAAAATGGCCATGGCATCCAGGTCTTGCAGGGAGGTGGCTTCACAGCGCCTGCTCAGAGCAAGCGCCGGGAAGCCTGGATCTGTGCACGTCAGATTGCCAATCTGACAGTGCACAGCAAGGTGTCAGATCAGCGATCTTACACTATAACATGATGCCCCCCCTGGGGCAATGTTATAGTGTAAAAAAAAATATGCACATGCGTAAAAAAAAATAAAACAAATTCCAAAAAAAATAATAAAAAAAAATATATTATTCCTATAAATACATTTCTTTATCTAAATAAAAAAAAAAACAATAAAAGTACACATATTTAGTATCACCAAGTCCGTAACGACCCGACCTATAAAACTGTCCCACTAGTTAACCCCTTTAGTAAACCCCCCCCCAAAAAAAAACGAGGCAAAAAACAACACTTTATTATCATACTGACAAACAAAAAGTGGAATAACACGCGATCAAAAAGACGGATATAAATAAACATGGTACCGCTGAAACGTCATCTTGTCCTGCAAAAAACGAGCTGCCATACAGCATCATCAAAGAAAAAATAAAAAAGTTATAGTCCTCAGAATAAAGCGATGCAAAAATAATTATTTTTTCTATAAAATAGTTTTTATCGTATAAAAGCGCCAAAACATAAAAAAAGAGTAAAAAAAATAAATGAGGTATCGATGTAATCGTCACCCGAAGAATAAAACTGCTTCATCCATTTTACCAAACTCGCAACGGTATAAACGCCTCCCCAAAAGAAATTCATGAATAGCTGTTTTTTGGTCATTTTGCCTCACAAAAATCAGAATAAAAAGCGATCAAAAAATGTCACATGCCCGAAAATGTTACCAATAAAAATGTCAACTCGTCCCGCAAAAAACAAGACCTCACATGACTCTGTGGACCAAAATATGGAAAAATTATAGCTCTCAAAATGTGGTAACGCAAAAAATATTTTTTGCAATAAAAAGCATCTTTGTGTGTGATGGCTGCCAATCATAAAAATCCGCTAAAAAAAACGCTATAAAAGTAAATCAAACCCCCCTTCATCACCCCCTTAGTTAGCAAAAAATAAAAAAATAAAAAAAATGTATTTCTTTCTATTTTCCCCTTAGGGTTAGGGTTAGGGCTAGGGTTAGGGCTAGGGTTAGGGTTAGTGGTGAAGTATATCGTGGCACAGCTGTGTCGGTGCTCAAGATAGGTTGCCCACACCAGTAACTAAGTATAAAGTAAATAACTTGGCACTCAACTTGTGTATAGTGATGATATTAAAGAAATTTATTACTTGGATCGCAGTCCAGCATAAACGTTTCGGTCAAAACAATAAGACCTTCCTCAGTAAACTGCATTACAAATATATAACAAAATAATAGTAGGTATATAGAAAACAACAGGTAAGCAAAAAGGATCAAAAGAAACAATAAGATAAATCTCACAGTAGTTTATGTGATATGTGACAAATTGGAAGGGAGGAGAGATGGGGTAAGGATAGAGTAACATATTTTACATACCCGACTGCTTATGTAGCGTGGAGTATCGCTGGATATGGACAAGGTCCTAATGTCATAACTATAATGGACCTTTGAAGCGAAAAGATTCCCTGTGGTAATGAAAAGCGATTGTATAATGAAGTATATAGTATATAAGTGGGGTAGTGACAGTGTACTAACCAGGTAAGCTGGGTGAATACGTCTAGTGTTCCAACTATATGGTAAGGATGATGGCTGCAAAATAACATATACGTATTGGGTAAGCTGGTGACAGAAAGAAGATAGCCCATATGAAAAATAGTGGAGATTCTCACCTAAAATGGCCGTATTAGAGTGTGGAACCAGGTATTTTACTGTAGTATCCAAAACAGGATGATTATGGCTGTAAAAGTATATAAATACTGTCACTTATCTACAAAGATGTCAAATAGCTCTATAAATAGATGAGAAAAATGTCTCACCATGAAATTGTGTAGTCCTCACTTAGGAGTGACTAAATGCCATGTATATTGGCAATTAATAACCAGTGTAATGGCGTGAGACCTAAAAGAAGTGCATAACACAGTGTTAAAATCATATAGGTAGTATTGAAAGTACATGGGCTCCAAAGGAAAATTAGCTCACCTATTGTTTTTGGGGGCTCGCTGTGAGTTCTCCTATAATAGGCACGATAATAACCCCGGCTCCTATAGTATAACATGGTGATGGTTATAACCTATGTAGACTACAGAGGAGGAGGGTAAAAAAGAGCTTACCAGTGTAGGATGGATAGGCAGTGTGCATCAACGCGGTGTCCGCCGCTGGTTGAGTGCACACAGGCTAGTGGTCTGAGTTTAAATAATGGCAGGGCAGGAGCGTTCTGCCGCCGGAACCGGAAGTGTGTCATCTATCATGATGAACACTGTCAGCATGTGCGGGTCCGCCTTGTTGCCTAGGGACCTAGAGAGCAGAGCGGTCACCTGATCGCCGCTCCTAGAAGATGATGGGGAGTGTAGTGTGGTGAGGCATGGAGACCGGAAGTGCGTCATTACACCTGACGCGTACTTCCTGTTTAGGAGATGCCGGGACCTGGAAAGCACAGCGGTCACCTGATCGTTACTCCTAGAGGATGATGGGAAATGTAGTGTGGTGAAGCATAGAAACCGGAAGTGCGTCATTGCACCTGACGAATACTTCCTGTTTAGGAAATGCCGGTGTTGTGGTCATGATAACCAGCTGGAAAGCGGTCACATGATCACTAGATAGAGCGCTGTTTGGGGTAAACATATTTTAGGTACAGAGGTGATATGTCCGTAATGTATAACTATAACAGTGTAATTACATGAATGCAGGGAAATAAGATGCAGTCGGGTAAAGAACAGGAGGATGGGAGAGTCCAAAGGTGGGGAGTAGTGTTGAGCATTCCGATACCGCAAGTATCGGGTATCGGCCGATACTTGTGGGTATCGGAATTCCGATACCGAGATCCGATACTTTTGTGATATCGGGAATCGGTATCGGGATTAATAGCAACGTGTAAAATAAAGAATTAAAATAAAAAATATTGCTATACTCACCTCTCCGACGCAGCCTGCACCTCACCGAGGAAACCGGCAGCCTTCTTTGCTTAAAAAGCGCGCGTTTACTGCCTTCCTTGATGTCACGGCTTCTGATTGGTCGCGTGCCGCCCATGTGACCGCGACGCGACCAATCACAACAAGCCGTGACGTAATTTCAGGTCCTGAATGCCTAATTCTAGGCATTCAGGACCTGAAAATTACGTCACGGCTTGTTGTGATTGGTCGCGTCGCGGTCACATGGGCGGCACGCGACCAATCACAAGCCGTGACGTAATTTTCAAATCCTGAATGCCTAGAATTAGGCATTCAGGACCTGAAATTACGTCACGGCTTGTTGTGATTGGTCGCGTCGCGGTCACATGGGCGGCACGCGACCAATCAGAAGCCGTGACGTCACGGAAGGCAGTAAACGCGCGCATTTTAAGCAAAGAAGGCTGCCGGTTCCCTCGGTAAGGTGCAGGCTGCGTCGGAGAGGTGAGTATAGCAATATTTTTTATTTTAATTCTTTATTTTACACAGTAATATGGATCCCAGGGCCTGAAGGAGAGTTTCCTCTCCTTCAGACCCTGGGAACCATCAGGGATACCGTCCGATACTTGAGTCCCATTGACATGTATTGGTAACGGGTATCGGTATCGGATTAGATCCGATACTTTGCCGGTATTGGCCGATACTTTCCGATACCGATACTTTCAAGTATCGGACGGTATCGCTCAACACTAGTGGGGAGGAATCAGAAGGTGACTTGCGTGTCGAATATCAATAGAGGCGACTCTGCAGAGAGAGACAAGTATATTAGTATACATCATAAAGCATATGACTAGTGTTGAGCATTCCGATACCGCAAGTATCGGGTATCGGCCGATACTTGCGGGTATCGGAATTCCGATACCGAGATCCGATACTTTTGTGGTATCGGGTATCGGTATCGAAACAACATTAATGTGTAAAATAAAGAATTAAAATAAAAAATATTGCTATACTCACCTCTCCGACGCAGCCTGGACCTCACCGAGGGAACCGGCAGCGTTCTTTGCTTAAAATGCGTGCTTTTACTTCCTTCCGTGACGTCACGGCTTGTGATTGGTCGCGTGCTGCCCATGTGGCTGCGACGCGACCAATCACAGCAAGCCGTGACGTAATTTTCAGGTCCTCAATGCCTAATTCTAGGCATTCAGGAATTTAAAATTACATTCCGGCTTGTGATTGGTCGCGTCGCGGTCACATGGGCGACGCGACCAATCACAAGCCGTGACGTCACGGGAGGCAGGAGACGCGCGCATTTTTAAAATTACGTCACGGCTTGTGATTGGTTGCGTGCCACCCATGTGACCGCGACGCGACCAATCACAGCAAGCCGTGACGTAATTTCAGGTCCTCAATGCAGAAATAGGCATCAGGACCTGAAATTACGTCACGGCTTGCTGTGATTGGTCGCGTCGCGGTCACATGGGCGGCACGCAACCAATCACAAGCCGTGACGTAATTTTAAAAACTGATGTTGTAGAGAGCTGTATAAATTATTCACAACACTGGCAACATTTTACTCGCCTGCCACTTATTAACAACATGCGCTTTTTATTTTAATTCTTTATTTTACACATTAATATGGTTCCCAGGGCCTGAAGGAGAGTTTCCTCTCCTTCAGACCCTGGGAACCATCAGGATACCATCCGATACTTGAGTCCCATTGACTTGTATTGGTATCGGGTATCGGTATCGGATTAGATCCGATACTTTGCCGGTATCGGCCGATACTTTCCGATACCGATACTTTCAAGTATCGGACGGTATCGCTCAACACTACATATGACCATAAATCACAGAATCATCAAAGTTACAGGATTATAGTTGGATAACAGTAATGATATCATGATGTCCCTTTCTAGGTAAAAGCTAAAGGGTCATAATCCCTGTTTAAGCCCCTTGGGGCAAGGGTCTGCAACTCGTGAATCCAGTATGCCTCCCTCTTTTTCAGGAGGTGGATTCTATCGCCCCCCCGTCTAGGTACCGGAATATGTTCCAGGACTTGGAACCTTAATTGTGATATGGTATGTCCCTTAGAAATGAAATGACTCGGGAGTGGCAATAGTAGGTTCCGACAGCGAATGGTCGATTTGTGCTTAGAGATACGGGACTTAATTGGCTGGGTTGTCTCTCCAATATACAAAAGACCACATGGGCATTTAATGGCATAAACTACAAAAGACAAATCACATGTCGAGTAGCATTTTATCTTATATCTCTTGCCAGAGTGAGGGTGATAGAGACAGTCTCCCCGGATGACATTATTACACTGGTTACAGTGTAGACATGGGAATGTGCTTTTTTTAGGTTGATTAAGAAAACGTTGTGTCTTGTCCTTGTGTACCCCAAAGTCGGCTTTCACCAAAGAATCCCGAATGTTAGAGGGGCGTTTGTAACACGGTAGAAAGTGCTCCTGGAATTCGGGAATAGAGGGGTGGGCAGTGCGTAATATGTTCCAGTGTCGTCTGATGGCGTGATGTAGAATGTGTACATACGGATGATATACATGGACGAATGGAACTCTTTTGTTGGAAAATGAACGCATAGTTGTAGGGGGGTTAATGGCCTCGGTCAGTAGATTAGGGGGTTAACCCCTTTCCCTGAATTTGGAGTACATCTCGTCTGTCCTAGTTTTGAGGAGGTTAGGTTCAGTGACTATCCTCTGTATCCTTTTAAATTGGGATCGGGGAATGGACTTTTTGGTGGCAAAAGGGTGTAAGTTTTGGAAATGCAGGAGACTGTTCCTGTCAGTCGGTTTCGTGTAGAGGTCAGTTTTGAGGTTCCCTAGTTCGTCTTTCATGACTAAGGTATCAAGAAAGCTGACTATTTCCGTACTACTGGTTATGGTAAAAGTAAGTCCCGGCCAGGCCATATTCAAGGTATTGAAGAAAAGGTCCAGGGTTTGTAGTGTACCAGTCCATAGACAAAAGACGTCATCTATGTAACGTTTCCAGAAAGGGCAGTAGGCCTGGAATAGAGGGTCAGGGTACACAATTTCCTCTTCGAATAGGGCCATGTAGCTATTAGGGTTAGGGTTAGGGTTAGGGCTAGGGTTAGGGTTGGGGCTAGGGTTAGGGTTAGGGAAAGGGTTAGGGCTAGGATTAGGGCTAGGGTTAGGGCTATGGTTAGGGTTAGGGTTAATGCTACAGTTAGGGTTGGGGCTAAAGTTAGGGTTAGGGTTGGGGCTAAAGTTAGGGTTAGGGTTTGGATTACATTTACGGTTGGGAATAGGATTGGGATTAGGTTTAGGGGTGTGTCAGGGTTAGGGGTGTGGTTAGGGTTACCATTGGGATTAGGCTTAGGGATGTGTCTGGATTAGGGTTTCAGTTATAATTGGGGGTTTCCACTGTTTAGGCACATCAGGGGCTCTCCAAACGCGACATGGCATCCGATCTCAATTCCAGCCAATTCTGCGTTAAAAAAGTAAAACAATGCTCCTTCCCTTCCGAGCTCTCCCGTGCGCACAAACAGGGGTTTACCCCAACATATGGGGTATCAGCGTACTCAGGACACATTTGACAACAACTTTTGGGGTCCAATTTCTCATGTTACCCTTGGGAAAATACAAAACTGGGGGCTAAAAATAATTTTTGTGGAAAAAAAAAGGATTTTTTATTTTCACGGCTCTGCGTTATAAACTGTAGTGAAACACTTGGGGGTTCAAAGTTCTCACAACACATCTAGATAATTTCCTTGGGGGGTCTAGTTTCCAATATGGGGTCACTTGTGGGGGGGTTCTACTGTTTAGGTACATTAGGGGCTCTGCAAACACAATGTGACGCCTACAAACCAATCCATCTAAGTCTGCATTCCAAATGACGCTCCTTCGCTTCCGAGCTCTGTCATGTGCTCAAACGGTGGTTCCCCCACACATGTGGGGTATGAACGTACTCATGACAAATTGGACAACAACATTTGGGGTCCAATTTCAACTGTTACCCTTGGAAAAATACAAAACTGGGGGATAAAAAATAATTTTTGTGGAAAAAAAAGAATTTTTATTTTCACGGCTCTGCGTTATAAACTGTAGTGAAACACTTGGGGGTTCAAAGCTCTCACAACACATCTTGATGAGTTCCTTAGGGGGTCTACTTTCCAAAATGGTGTCACTTGTGGGGGGTTTCAATGTTTAGGCACATCAGTGGCTCTCCAAACGCAACATGGCGTCCCATCTCAATTCTTGTCAATTTTGCATTGAAAAGTCAAACGGCACTCCTTCCCTTCCGAGCTCTCCCATGCACCCAAACAGTGGTTTACCCCCAAATATGGGGTATCAGCGTACTCAGGACAAATTGGACAACAGCTTTTCGGGTCCAATGTCTTCTCTTACCCTTGGGAAAATAAAAAATTGGGGGCGAAAAATCATTTTTGTGATTATGATTATTTTATTTTATGGCTCTGCATTATAAACTTCTGTGAATCACTTAAAGGGTCAAAGTGCTCACCACACATCTAGATAAGTTCCTTAGGGGGTCTACTTTCCAAAATGGTGTCACATGTATGGGAGTTTCAATGTTTAGGCACATCAGGGGCTCTCTAAACGCAACATGGTGTCCCATGCAATTCCAGTCAATTTTGCATTGAAAAGTCAAATGGCGCTCCCTCACTTCCGAGCTCTGCCATGCGCCCAAACAGTGGCTTACCCCCACATATCGGTTAACGGCGTACTCAGGACAAATTGTACAACAACTTTTGGGGTCCATTTTCTCCTGTTACCCTTGGTAAAATAAAACAAATTGGAGCTGAAGTAAATTTTTTTGAAAAAAAGTTAAATGTTCATTTTTATTTAAACATTCCAAAAATTCCTGTGAAACACCTGAAGGGTTAATAAACTTCTTGAATATGGTTTTGAGCACCTTGAGGGGTACAGTTTTTAGAATGGTGTCACACTTGGTTATTTTCTATCATATAGATCCCTTAAAATGACTTCAAATGAGATGTGGTCCCTAAAAAAAATGGTGTTGTAAAAATAACAAATTGCTGGTCAACTTTTAACCCTTATAACTCTCTACTAAAAAAATATTTTGGTTCCAAAATTGTGCAAAAGTAGACATGTGGGAAATGTTACTTATTAAGTATTTTGTGTGACATATCTCTGTGATTTAATTGCATAAAAATTCAAAGTTGGAAAATTGCAAAATTTTCAAAATTTTTGCCAAATTTCCTTTATTTTCACAAATAAACGCAGGTAATATCAAAGAAATTTTACCACTATCATGAAGTACAATATGTGATGAGAAAACATTGTCAGAATAACCAGGATCCGTTGAAGCGTTCCAGAGTTATAACCTCATAAAGGGACAGTGGTCAGAATTGTAAAAATTGGCCCGGTCATTAACGTGCAAACCACCCTTGTTTAAGGGGTTAAACAAAATTGCCTGGACATTTCAGCAATACCACTTCCTGTGTCTACCTCAACCATAGCTGAGTGAGTACAAGTCTCTACAGGTAGTATTCTCTGACTAGATGCCTGTAATACACTATACCTACTATGACAGCTCACCCTACACGAATTGTAGATAAGAGCGGTATTATTAGAGAATAGAATCTATTTTTAAATTAAGCCCTGAAAATAGCAATAAAGTAGTAGCATAAAGGACTGTTATTTCTTTAACCGTGCTGGGGAATATAGTGGACCGTTTCACATTTAAGCAGCTTGACACAGAGGATACCAGGATCTTCTGTACTTACTGTACAAAGTCTCCAGTCCCACCTGTGAAATCCTGTATGCAGTGTGAGATTTCCCTATATAACGACCACCTGACAGCCCACAACAATTCACTGGATCATATAACAATAGTATAGAATAGAATAGAACAATAGAATTACTAAAATGCTTGTGCATGCCCTCATCATCTCCCGCCTTGACTACTGCAACATCCTTTTCTGTGGCCTCCCTGCTAACACCCTTGCACGTCTCCAGTCCATCCTTAACTCTGCTGCCCGAGTAATCCATCTCTCTCCTCGCTACTCCGCCGCTTCCCCCCTCTGCAAATCTCTTCACTGGCTCCCATTCCCTCAGCGTATCCAGTTCAAATTACCAATACTGACCTAAAAAGCCATCCATAACCTGTCTCCTCCATATATCTCTGAACTAATCTCCCGATATCTTCCCTCGCGTAATCTCCGGTCCTCCCAAGACCTCCTTCTCTCCTCCACACTTATTCGCTCCTCATCCAATCGCCTCCAAGACTTCTCCCGAATATCCCCTATCCTCTGGAACTCTCTGCCCCAACACGTCCGACTATCAACCACAGTCGGATCCTTCAGACGGAACCTGAAAACTCATCTCTTCAGGAAAGCCTACAGCCTGCACTGACACCGCTGCCGCCTCATCACTATCGAAGCTACCGCCTCACCAACACCGGAGCTCCTGCAACCCCCAACCTACTGTCTCCTTCCCCATAATCCTGTAGAATGTAAGCCCGCAAGGGCAGGGTCCTCGCCCCTCTGTATCAGTCCGTCATTGTTAGTTTGTTTACTGTAAGTGACATCTGTAACTTGTATGTAACCCCTTCTCATGTACAGCACCATGGAATCAATGGTGCTATATAAATAAATAATAATAATAATAATCCACGGGCTCTTTTAGTATTCAAAAATGTTCCCTCAACTAGAATGTAGAGCCGCAGAAAAGTATTTTTTCCCATTACTAAGAGTTTGTCTCCTACACAGGTAAAGTGTATGCACTAAGTGCAAGGGATGCCAAAAATTAGAAGGAGACACTCCAATACCCCTTTGAAGAGATGTAGTGGAGGGCCTCAGAAAACATCATTTTTCCCATTATTAAGGAGTGTGTATCCTACAATGGTAATATGCATGGGCTGAAAAACTTTTACCCCTTGGGGGTATACATATATATCAAAGAATTTTTAAGGTAGGCCTCTAAATTTTTTTAATGTGGACATCATAAACTCCCTTAAAAAATTTATAGCGAGGATAGCATGATCACCCTGTTGATATGGTGGTGTATGAGGAGGGTGACACAAAAATACAAAAGAATGAAGCATATATCCATGTTTGGGTGGGAAGGGGTGCATGGCAATACACCAGAGAAAAAAAAAATACTGCATTTGAGTTTATGTTCCGCTGCTGTCATCCAGTGATGTTTTGAAGTCGGGCCCAATTCAGTCCTTGTTCATTTTTATAAGAGTCAGCCTATCCGCATTTTCAGTTGACAGGCAGATGCACCTATCAGTAATAATAAGGTTCATGCCATGTACCTTGCTTCGTTACCCAATATTTGTAAGGCACAGAGGAATCACGGAGGACACTGGTACCATAATCTAAGTACTCCTTCAGCATCTTCCAACACTTTTTGCTCTTTGTCAGAGTACGCAGAGCATCAAGGCCTTGGCATTGGGAGGGTCTGAGAAAACTGTCCCAGACCTTTGATAGTGTTCTCCTGCCTCTGCTGCATCTGGTGTATGTCTCCCTCATCTCTACTCCTTAGCTGTCCAAGGAACTGTGAGCTGTTCCGCCAGGGTTGTCAGATGGGAATTTTTTCAATAATTCTTTAACTTTGGCCTTTTAGTGCTGCAACATTTTTATTAGACCTCTCTGCCATGGAAAGAAGAGATGTAAAGTTGTAGCATAGGTGTAGAATAGTGACCAACCAGTAATTAGTGTTGGCCAAAATGCGTACAACGCGAGGGTCACGGAAAAGGCACTGAAACATAAACTCAGCCATGTGTGCCAGACTGCCAACAGCCAAGACTTCCTTGCCCTCACCAACAGGGCAAGCAGTCTGGAAATGTACTCGTTTAGTATTGTGGCCTATGGGTGGCTGCGTATTTAAGCTTGTGTTCCATGGACTGTGGTAGGGACAACTGAATGCTGCCCTGGGACAAAGACCTGGAAGTGGCTGCTGATGGTTGTTGCAAGTGCGCATGACAGGTGCAGAGTGGGTGGCATCCTCTCCTGCGTCATGGACAGGGGATTCGCATGCACATAAAACAGGGAAAGAGGTAGATATTTCAAATGGTCTTTTTGGGTTAACTGCACTGACTTTAAAAAAGTGCCAGACTCAGGAACAACTAACCATTGGCCTGACAACTTCACTTGTGTTGGTACTCTGGAGAACAGTTGTCTCTGGCCAACCTACTAACTCTTCCTGCTTTTGTGGTGCTGTGGATTCCTCCCCCTGTGCGCTGCTGTCCTCGCTCTGAATGTCACCTTCAAGAGGTTGGGTCAGTGACTTCATCGGCCACCACCTGGCCTTCCTCCTGACTTGCTGATGTAACAATATCAGTTATTGGCAATTATGTCACATCATCATCCACCTCTTAGAACAGTAATTGCATTTTCTCACCGTCGCCTTCTTGTGAGAGTGGCTGCTCAAATATTTGGGCATTGCTACATGCAATGTCCTCATGTCCAGCTTGAAACAGGCAAAAGTGAAAGGTCAGTATCTGTAAATGGAAATGTGAACAGCTATTCAGAGTGGGGGATCACTTGTCTCAGGGAACTCAGCATGGTGGGACTAAGGTGGATAAGGGTGAGGATTATGTGGCTAGTGAGACTGGACCATGTGGAAGACAGGGTAGTGCTGGCAAAGTGACTGGAAGCATTATCTTCTTTCCATCCAACAACCTTTTCACACTGGTCTGGCTTCAAGATCTGGCTTCAAGAGAGATGCAACGTGGGACAGGAAGTAAGGTTGACATGATTTGTGTGGTTGTTGTGCTCCCACATCAGGCACAGTTTCACTCTGCCCACGGCCTCGGCCTTTGCGCTCACCATTAGCATCACGTTCACTTCCCTGTTCCTTACCACGTGCCTTGCCTACTGTAAATTAGGTATGATATATCCCTGTAGTATCGCAGGAAAATGTGCCCACCTCAGATGGATGTTTTAGACTGCAGGAGTAATATAGCGATGCTATTGATACCCAACAAAGTCAGGCTGTATGCATTTGATGCACAACTAGTGTATTATAACTGGTGTATAATATTTCCCTGCTGAAAACAATTTGCAGGATTACTATCGCAGGAAAATGTGCCCACCTCAAATGGGCTTGTTACACTGCAGGAGCAATATAGCAATGCTATTAGTAATAGCAACCAACCAAATCTGGATGTATGCTTTTGATGTACAACTGGCGCAGTATAAATGGTGTATAATATTTCCCTGCTGAAAAAAATTTGCAGGTTTACGAGCAAAAAAGAATATTTGCACTGAGAACTTGAAGGGCTTTTACTATGAGTTGCAGCCAGTAGGACATGAAATTAACCCTGTCCTGTCCAACTTTATCCCTTTACCAAAATCTCTCCCTAAGTGCTGCTATCAGCAGTATGAATATTGATTATAATAAGCCCTAATAAGGGCATTTGCAGTTGAATGAAAGATTATGCATGTCTAATCCCTGCCGATACAAAGCTACAACTCTAATCCTAAGGCCGAGGTCACACTTGCGAGTGTGATGTGAGAAACTTGTGCGAGTCTCTCACATCAATATCCGGCATTACTGCCGGCACTTGGGACTGGAGCGTGCGGCTGCATAGAAATACATGCAGCCCCACATTCCAGTCCCGAGTGCCAGCGGCAGTTCTGAGTATTGATGCGAGAGACTCGCGTGAGTTTCTCGCATCACACTCGCAAGTGTGACCCTGGCCTTACTCAGCAGCGCAGCACCTCTCCCTCCTCTGCCTGTGTCTGTGCTGTGGTACAGTGTGGTGAGCATGTCGTCATGGGTCTTATATAGACCCACTAATGCTATTTTGCCAGCAAATCACAGTAATTCCACAACTAAGATGGCTATGGCATTACAGTAACTGGCAGGCAATCTACACATGTTAATTGGCAGTCTAAGAAAAGCCAATCATGAGGAGCAGGGACTTGAGCTTGCTTGCGAGCATTTAAAAATACTCAAAGAGTAACAAACATGTCAAGCACACTGATGCTCGAGCAATTACCGAGCAGTGTCAAGTAGGCTCACTCATCACTACCTTTGATCAGTGGGGTGCTCTCTTTCTTCTGTAGACTGTAAGCTCTTATGATCATTGGGTCCACCTTCTCTCGCATGTAAAGAGTAAGCTTTTATGCTCAGTGGGGTCCTCTCTCTGTTGTGTAGTATGTATGATCTATGATCAGCGGGGTCCTCTCTTTCTTTCTCCTGTAAAGTGTAAGCTTATATTGTCAGCAGTGTTTTCTCTCTCGCCTGTAACGTGTAATCTCTTAAAATCAGCGGCATTCTCTCTTTCTTCTCTCTCCCACATATATATTTTGAGCAATGACAACATTTTCAGTATTGAGATTCATGCAAATTTATTATCTGCAAATCTGTCTTTTTTGGGAAAATTTTGCATAGTCAGGGACTTCCAATTTCAAAAGATCCACTGATCTCTAGCTAACAAATGCAAGTGATTTACTGTACGCTCTAATGTATTAATGCAGAGTAATAGATACTTTCTTGAGAGATACTAATGCCAAGTATGGAAACTTCAATGAAAGACATACATTCTGTTAAGAATTATGGTTCTATGCTTCCACATGGGAATTGATCGGGTCCGGTGTTACGGTACTCCGGTCTCAAGTGCCACCATTGTCTTGACCTTGGAGACAGAGCTATAAAGCACCCAGGAAAAACCTCCCAATCTTATGAAGTGCTAAGTTCTGGACTAGTAGGATGTGTGGGGACGCGGAATGGCATATCTCCCATGGATTTCACTGCCCAAGGAATATGGAACGCTATGTTCCCATTTGCCAGGCAATGCAGGACATTGCTGTGTGTGGTATTAGGTAGTGGTGGTATGGTGTCCATTCTGCTGTGCAAGTTGGCAGGAAGTGGGGGTGATTGGGAGGTATTCAACACCTGATCATTTACTTCAGCAGCAGGCGGGCTATTTAACCCTGTTCCCAGCTCAGGTCTTTGCAGTTTGTCGCAGTTCCTATGTGTTGTTGTGGTGAATTGGCCTAGCAGTATTGGTTGCTCTCTTTCAGGGTTGGTCTTAGGGTTCGTTTCCCTTTCTCTTCCTGCTACACTCACAAGGTTTCTCACAGAGGAATCTACCTACTCTCGACTAGACTCTGGCCGCGTCACTGGATGCTACCTGCCTGAGGACAGAAGGCCTGGGAATGGCTCTGCTCAAGTCCCCCTCTCATTTACTGGGAACTTGGTGAATAGTATCCCTGTCCTTTAAGGCTCGTTGTCAGCTTGCGCCAAGTGCGTCTGTTGCTGTGCGTTTTCTGGTTTGGTATGTAGAGGGATTCAGATGGTGAGTAATTAGCACTTCCAGTCCAGAGGAGATATGTGGTTTTAAAAGTATGTACCAGCTATGAATTTCAGAGCTGATCAAGCTCTTACTTCAGGCAAATACCATAGACAAAATATTCAGACCATTATATACACCAGATGATCAGTTGCAACTAAATTATGCAGCATCACCATTTTCATTAAAATGATTACCAGACCATTAAGAGATTGTTACGCTATCGATGAAAGCATAACGTGTCTGTTTTCTACAATATATAAAAATAACATAAACCATATTAAATGATGATTATTTAATTCCTTTTCCCTGATGGATAAAAATATCTTTCAAAAGTTCCCAATAATCACCAAGTATTATCCAGTATTTTCTATATACTCATTCAAGCCATCCGGCTTGAGTGTAGATAGTTGAAAGATCCATTAGGACTTCCTAATGATCAATCTTTGCAATCTATTTGGTACATTTTTTATGGTATTTGTTCAAGTATAATCAATTTCAAACTAGTAAAATTTTTGTTAAGTTCAGTAAGGAAATGTCTGGAAAGACTGTGACATGTAATTCTATTTCTGATGTTGTGTCAATGTCCGTTCATCCTGTTCTGTATGGCTTGAGTCGTGCGTTCTACATACTGTAATTTGCATTCACATTACAGGAAATAAACTGCGAAGCTCATCTAACAGTGAACAAGTTGTTTAATGGGGAAAGATTCTTCTATCAGCATAGAGGCAAAAACTTTTTCTCCATGTGTCATCATCTTGCAACAGAGACAATTTTTTTTCCATTGCACCTAAACAAGCAGGGCCGGACACTGACAGCTTGGGGCCCCTGTGCAAGAAATGCTTCTGGACCCTCCTTCCTGCCCAGTACAATGCTTATGATATAATGGTAATCTGGCAATGGGACCCCAACAATGGGGCCAGAATACCCTTATATTACTGCCTGCAAACAAGGACATAAAAGTGCTTCTAAGTAAATTAGAATATCATCAAAAGTTTAATTTATTTAATTTCTTAAATACAAAAAGTGAATCTCATATATTATATAGAGTCAATACAAACAGAGTGATCTATTTCAAGTGTTTATTTCTGTTAATGTTGATGATTATGGCTTTCAGCCAATGAAAACCTAAAAGTCATTACCTCAGTAAATTTGAATGCTTTATAACACCAGCTTGAAAAATGATTTTAAAATCCGAAATGTTGGCCTACTGAAATGCATGTTCAGTAAATGCACTCAATACTTGGTCAGGACTCCTTTGGGGTCAATTACTGCATCACTGCGGCGTGGCATGGAGGTGATCAGTCTGTGGCACTGCTGATGTGTTATGGAAGCCAAAGTTGCTTTGAGAGCAACCTTCAGCTGGTCTGCATTGTTGGATCTGGTGTCTCTCATCTTCCTCTTGACAATACCCCATAGATTCTCTATGGGGTTAAGGTCAGATGAGTTTGCTGGCCAATCAAGAACAGTCCGTGTCTTCCGCCGACTCTGGGCTGTGGAGGCACGTGACATTTGGGACCACACTCAGGATCCCATCCGGGCCTCCAAGGAGAGAATGAGGGTCTCCGCTGATGCCCATCGGCGCCACGCTCCGACCTTTGCTCCTGGCGACTTAGTGTGGCTCTCCACCAGTAATAACAGGCTGCGAGTTGAGTCCACTAAGTTTGTACCTCGCTACTTGGGTCCCTTCAAGGTCCTGGAACAGATTAACCCTGTGGTCTACCGTCTGGCCCTTCCTCCACGCCTAGGTATCACCGACACCTTTCATGTCTCTTCTAAAGTCCTTTCACATGTCCCGGTTTTCTGAGTCATCTGCTGGGACATCAGGTTCATCTACGGATGATTATGAAGTGAACGCTATCATGGGGTGTAAGGTGGTACATGGCAAAAAATTCTATTTGGTGGGTAGGAAGGGTTATGGCCAAGAGGACAGGTCCTGGGAGCCTGCTGATCACATTTGGGCTCTGCAGCTTTTTGCTGCCTTCGAGCATAGCGAGATCCAAGGAAGGGGGCCCAAGGAGGAGGTGTAATGTTAGGTGTCGAGTTCCAGCCGCTGCACAGGGGGAGTCTTGAACCATCTCTGCTGCGGTCCCTCTTTCTCCTCCAGCCGCAGTGGAGCCTGCTCAGCAGAGACGTTGGTCCCAGTGCCTGGCTCAGACAGATACTGCGCGTTTTGTTACTGCTGGCCTTCCAGGTTCAGCCATTATAACCAGTACTGTTCAGCAGCAAGCAGGCGCTCGTGGGACTAAGTCCTGCTTTTCTTCTGAGCATGCCCAAGGGAAGACCTCTCATTGGAGGTCGGGGGTCACACGCACAGGTCCTGTAGCAGCTCCTATTGGTCCACTAGGAAGGTCCTGGAGAGCTACAGCTATATATTAGGTTTGCATGGCCGCACGGCCATGCGCTAGTATAAACCTGTTATCGTGTGTGTGTGGTTGTATATCTGTTCTGGTGATTGCTCCTTAATCATTCCCATTCCTAGTGATCTTGAATGCTCGCGAATGTTGGAGTTAACTAGCGCCTGACAGGGCTAACCTATACACAAGTGCATGATCTGTACTGAGTCTAACCAGCAGTGACCACCAGTGTGGTGCTGTACGCACTCGTGCGGCTATCTTCAATTACTCCTGACAATCGGTCAGTGTAGGGTGGAAACTCCCGCTCGATCTCTGCATCTGACTCAGGGCGTCCTCAGGTGCGGGCTCAAAAGCCACCGAGGGTCAGAACAGGATCAATCACCAGCATAGTGGGGGTGAATTGCAGGGATCTCACTAGTATTCATTTGCTGCTCCCTTTGACCGCTAACAGGGCACAGCATTTCCTTGATTCCCTGCGACTCTGTGAAGCAACAGAGTTCGCTCCTGTACAGACCGGGTAACGGAACCCGTGTCTATTCTGGCGTAGTACCGCCATATAGTGCTGCCATTACTTAGCAGCAGGTTCTACTCCTGTACGGTGGACCCTGGGCTGCGAACACACCTTTACTATCGTTATATTTACTTGGTGCGTTCCACCAGCCCTAACAACATAACTCTCTGGTTTAACAGAATAACAATTCAAAATTTGAAAATTGCAAAATTTTCTAAATTTTCGTCAAATTTCCCGTTTTTCAACAAATAAATGCAAAAATTATTGACCTAAATTTACCAGTTACATGAAGCCCAATATGTCACGAAAAAGCAGTCTCAGAACCACTAGGATCCGTTGAAGTGTTCCTGAGTTATTACCTCATAAAGGGACACTGGTCAGAATTGCAAACAATGGCCAGGTCATTAAGGTCAAAATAGGCTGGGTCATGAAGGGGTTAAACTTAATATTGGGTGCAGCCACGAGTAGTGTTGAGCATTCCGATACCGCAAGTATCGGGTATCGGCCGATATTTGCTGTATCGGAATTCCGATACCGAGATCCGATACTTTTGTGGTATCGGGTATCGGTATCGAAACAACATTAATCTGTAAAAGAAAGAATTAAAATAAAAAATATTGCTATACTCACCTCTCCGACGCAGCCTACACCTTACCGAGGGAACCGGCAGCGTTCTTTGCTTAAAATGCGCGCTTTTCCTTCCTTCCGTGACGTCACGGCTTCTGATTGGTCGCGTGCCGCCCATGTGGCCGCGACGCAACCAATCACAGCAAGCCGTGACGTAATTTTAGGTCCTTCAGTATTTTAAAATTACGTTCCGGCGTTGTGATTGGTCGCGTCGCGGTCACATGGGCGACGCGACCAATCACAAGCCGTGACGTCACGGGAGGCAGGAGACGCGCGCATTTTAAAATGCGCGTGTGTCCAGCCTCCCGTGATGTCACGGCTTGTGATTGGTCGTGTCGCCCATGTGACCGCGACGCAACCAATCACAGCAAGCCGTGACGTAATTTCAGGTCCTTCAGGATTTTAAAATTACGTTCCGGTGTTGTGATTGGTCGCGTCGCGGTCACATGGGCGACGCGACCAATCACAAGCCGTGACGTCAAGGGAGGCTGGACACGCGCGCATTTTAAAATGCGCGCGTCTCCTGCCTCCCGTGACATCACGGCTTGTGATTGGTCGCGTCGCCCATGTGACCGCGACGCGACCAATCACAACGCCGGAACGTAATTTTAAAATACTGAAGGACCTAAAATTACGTCACGGCTTGCTGTGATTGGTTGCGTCGCGGCCACATGGGCGGCGCGCGACCAATCACAAGCCGGGACTTCACGTAAGGAAGTTAAAGCGCGAATTTTAAGCAAACAACGCTGCCGGTTCCCTCGGTAAGGTGCAGGCTGCGTCGGAGAGGTGAGTATAGCAATATTTTTTATTTTAATTCTTTATTTTACACATTAATATGGTTCCCAGGGCCTGAAGGAGAGTTTCCTCTCCTTCAGACCCTGGGAACCATCAGGAATACCGTCCGATACATGAGTCCCATTGACTTGTATTGGTATCGGGTATCGGTATCGGATTAGATCCGATACTTTGCCGGTATCGGCCGATACTTTCCGATACCGATACTTTCAAGTATCGGACGGTATCGCTCAACACTAGCCACGAGGTCACATTAGCTACTCTAAATTTTTTGTGATAAAATTGTGTTTCAGTGGCAAATCAGAAGGCCAGATTTCCAATTAAAAATCTTTAGGCCTAATGTTGGGGTGCAGCCTGGAGGCCCAATTAGCTACTCCATATCATTTGTGATAAAACTGTGCTTTAGTGACAAATTAGAAGGCCAGATTTCCGCTTAAAAATCGCTATGCCTAATTTTGAGGTGCAGCCATAAGGCTCAATTAGCTACTCCAAATCATTTGTCCTAAAACTGTGTTTCAGTGGCAAATCAAAAGAACAGATATCCACATAAAAATTGTGAGTTATAACAGTGTTGTTCAGGCACACTATCTAGGAAAATAAATAGTGATTGTTCATTTAGTGACAGGTGATTGACGGCTGTGGTCCCAAGGTTAAGAAACAGCAGGTTACAAGAGGGGAAGGTTACCTACAACATGAGTGGGGAAAAAGCAAGGTCTTGGTGGAAGGGGGAATAGACATGGTGTTCAATGTGTTCGTGGGTTAGGTGTTAATGTTAATGAAAGCTCATCTGTTACTGGACGGGCTACTCGATTCCCTTTCTTTGGCATCTGCACAGCAGTACGCCTTGTACATGAGGCTCAGAAAAAGAATGTGCTACTGTGGATGACAAGCACTGCATCAAGTGGCCTCTCCTCCTCTTCCTCCACCTTAACATCTCACACAGCACAATCCTAAGAGTTGGCACCCCACTCACCCTTGCTTCCCCCTGCATCAAAAATTTCCAAACGCCAAACTGAAAGACTGTCGTTGCACAGGCTGGTGTCATGGGAGGGTGTCTTAAAGCAATCAAAGGGGGCTCATGGTACCAGAAAATCTTTTAGTAAGGATGTGGAGCGCCCCCAGACGCAGGGCCACGGGGTACTCGGTACCAGGCTTCTCTGTCTCAGTTCTGGGGTTGTCACGGTGGCTAGACCCGGTCCGTGACCCTGCTAAGGGGCGTCCAATGAAAGATGTGATGGTGATGCATGGTGCAAGTCGCGGTGAATAATGAGGACACACAGTTGCAGTCTCTTTACCTCTTTACTGAAGGCTTCAGGATCCACAATCCAGAGCACTGCTAACAGGGCTGGCTGAGACCGGCTGGTCCGAAGGCACATCCAGAGTTTCCTTTGCAAGTGGAAATCAGTGCCTACCTTCTAGCGCCTGTGTGTTGTAGTACCTCCCTGCTGAGCACCACGGGATAGTCCTCACAACTATTGTGTCTGTTTCTGATGTTCTTTCTCACAACTTGTATCTGTTCTGATGTTCTTCTCCGTCCCCCAGATGATATGGATAGGACGCACCCGTATGACGGGTAGGCCTGGAGTTCTTCCGGGACCTAGCGTCGCCCCTCTCCCACAATTGCCCCCTATGTCTGCTTAGGTGATTTAGGTGAGACAGCCAACCTAAAATTAACTGTCCTGCCGCTGTTTGAAGTAATGCTTGGAGCCTAATACTTCCTCGGCGTTCCGGCCACCGGCTACGCGCCTCAATAGGATGTTGCCTCAATCTTACGGCACGACTCCTACTGGCTTTATCTCCTTTTTGCTGCGATCTCGTTTATCACTTCTCCACAATAAACTTCTCTTTGTTTCCTTTCTTAGGATGCCGCCGCAACGGGTGCAGGCGCGGCTCCATAACATTCTGTTCTGTTCACTAGGCCACTGTCAGGATTCCACCACTTACAGAGACCCCCCTGAATCTTCCCCTGCAACACCCTCTGCCACAGGATGTTGCCTGGATCCAACCCAGTCAGCTTCTGACTAACTTCCTATCCAGCCCCCAGTTTTACCAGATTGTGAGGAGTGGCCTAGTACATAGAACCCTTTGCTCCCCCTGGTGGCCAGAGTGTGAAATGTAGTGTGTGACTGTGATACCTGGTCAGGTGAACTCTTTAAGTGCCATCAGATGTACCATCACTCCCCTTAGCGGCGGAGCGTCAGTACTGCAACGACCAGGACTCTGGGGCGCTGCACTCCCCCCCCCCAGTTAAATCCAGTACTCCCGGACTGGGAAGAAAACAACAATACATGTCAGCAAAAGACATACAAATTTTGAAATGCAATGAACAAGTAATTATAACAGTGCTTCCCTTTATGGGAGGTGAGGACTCTTGAACGTTACAAACAAAACATGGTTAAATATTTTAAATAACATACTATAAATAACTTCTATTACCCAGCCGGGTATTCTACTAGGTGCAACTTCTGAACAATAATTTAACTTTTCCTTCAAGGGCGTATAGGCTGAACCCACTAAAAGCTTACTATAAAACTCTAAAATATAAATTAACTTTTCTTTATTTCTCTCTTCTAAGTGCAACACTCTTCTTTTTACTCTCGGATTGTTCATATGCAGGACCGCCTGTCTATCTGCCCAGGCCTACTGCCTCTTTTCTTAGTACAGGATCAATTAACCATCTCGCTATGGCTCTCGGGAGGACTCACTAACTAACCCCTACGGGTTTACTTTACTGAAATTCGGCTTCCAACTCTTTTCTGTCGTCAATCTCTAGCAACATTATCAAACATTCTCTATAACAGTCTAGCTAACTACATATTACTCCTATGTAAAACATTATTACCATCTACTTTCTTTAAGGCAACATTATACTTCAAGTGCAACTAGTGAACGTTCCCTTTAAGAGGGAACCAAGTCTCTTTGAGGTAAGGCAGACTCTCTCCATCTGCAAGTTCGGTTAAGGAAAGAGCTTCCATGCTGTATGCAGGAACAGTCTCTTCACAAAGCTCTCCTTCTTGTAAAACCAGTAAGGGGCACCTTTAAGAAGGTGCGAACTATTTGCATTACAGTTTGTGAACCATTCACCGTCCATGATTCGGCAGTCTATGTAACATTGTGGAACAAAAGCAAAAATAAAACAAAAACAAAAATAAAAAGCAATAGGGATCCCGGGTAAATAAAGGGATCCCCTTTAAGAATAACCCTGGTCGGGTACTAGCAGCAAAAAGCAGGGAAACAAACAGTTAACTATGTACAGTTTCAGAGCATTAGGATCTTACTCTGGTTCTGGCGGCCGTAGCTCTGCGGGCAGCAGTGGGCGTAGCCATCCGCCTGGGTACCTGCGGCTACCAGGTGTTGTACCAGAAGCCCCCTTGCTCCAGTCAGGGGTCTTGGTATCCACAGTTTTAGATCCTGAAAGACCTGGGTACTGGTCATCACTGCGGCCAAGCTTCCGGCTACCATAGTGGTAGCAACAGTGCAGGTGGTTGTCTTGGCAACTGTGCAGGTTGGGGTAACCACCGTGGTCTTTGTGGTAATGGTGGACCGGTCACAAGAGGGCGCCTTCACCACAGGGGACGGTTTCACCGCCACCTTAGTTGGGGGCGTGGCGGAGCCTCGCCTCTTGTGGACGTTCAGGGCGAACCACCCCTTTTCCCCAAAGTGCCGGGTATAGGTGACTTCATCCCCCGGGAAGAGATCCCGATCCGGGTGGCCCTCTCTTAGGTGGGACTCGACATCCCTCCGCTTCACGAACACTTCGGCGTACAGGCCCAGCTCCTTAATAAAGCCCCAGCCCCTGCAAAGTTTAAAGGCGGTGACAATGCCCTGCTGGCGCGGGGCCTGGTGGGCGGTGCGGTCCTTGTGGGCCCGGTCCTTCACCGCTAAGTCCCACCGGTGATGGGCCTCCCACCCGGCCTGGTACTCCTCCTCCTTCTTCTCCCACTGTTGGTTTAGCTGGACCTGGTACTCTTCCCAGCTGAGGGCCTCCACCATCTCCCCTTCCTGCGTCTTCACCCCAGGGAACCCCATGAAGTTGGACCCTGGGTTCACCCAGCAGCACACCGTGCGCTCTGCATAGACCGCGCCTGGCAAGGTGATTGGTGAGATTGGGGCCTTTAGGAGGTGCTCCATGCCCGTGGCCTGGTCCCAGGGAAGGAGGTGCTGGAGTCGATAGGTCCCAGGGGGAGGTGGCGCTGCAACCGGGCCTATCAGCAGGTCCTCCGCTAGCGGGGCAGGGTCAGCGGGCTTACAGGCCGGTGCGGCCTCCTCCCTCGCGGCTGGCTCCGCTGGTGGTGACATCGGTGGAGACGTCAGCAGCAACTCAAGCAGCGGCACAGGAACCGATGTCGGGAAATCCTCCGCTAGCGTCTCCTGGGATGCGGCCAGGCTCGGACTGGCCCACCGGAGAACCGGAGGATCCTCCGGTGGGCCCAGGCACTGACACCTGCTGGCATGGCCCCCACTGCTCCAGGGGCCCCCACTGCTCCGGGGGCCCCCCCGGCCGCCCCCCACCCACCCTCCTTGAAGACGATACTCACCCTGCTCCAGCGATGGTCTCAGTGTCTGCTCTGCACTGCATCTTCTTCCTGCTTGTGCGGTCACGTGGTACCGCTTCATTAAGGTCATGAATATGCGCATATTCATGACTTTAATCAGTATCACATGACCGCACAAGCACAAGCAGGAAGAAGATGCAGTGCAGAGCAGACGCCGAGAGCCCGAGACCATCGCTGGAGCAGGCAGCAGGGTGAGTATCGTCTTCAAGGTTTCAGCCGGGGGGGCCCTCGGAGCAGTGGGGGCCCCTGGGGCAGTGGGGGACACTGGGGGGGCAGAATGCTGGACACACACTGGGGGCAGAATGCTGGAGACACACTGGGGCAGAATGCTGGAGACACACTGGGGGCAGAATGCTGGAGACACACTGGGGCAGATTGCTGGAGACACACTGGGGCAGAATGCTGGAGACACACTGGGGCAGAATGCTGGAGACACACTGGGGCAGAATGCTGGAGACACACTGGGGCAGAACGCTGGACACACTGGGGGCAGAACGCTGGACACACTGGGGGCAGAACGCTGGACACACTGGGGGCAGAACGCTGGACACACTGGGGGCAGAACGCTGGACACACTGGGGGCAGAACGCTGGACACACTGGGGGCAGAACGCTGGACACACTGGGGGCAGAACGCTGGACACACTGGGGGCAGAACGCTGGACACACTGGGGGCAGAACGCTGGACACACTGGGGGCAGAACGCTGGACACACTGGAGGCAGAACGCTGGACACTGGGGGCAGAACGCTGGACACTGGGGGCAGAACGCTGGACACTGGGGGCAGTGCTGGACACTGGGGGCAGTGCTGGACACACTAGGGGCAGTGCTGGAAACACTAGGGGCAGAATGCTGGACACACTGGGGGCAGAATGCTGGACACACTGGGGGCAGAATGCTGGACACACTGGGGGCAGAATGCTGGACACACTGGGGGCAGAATGCTGGACACACTTGGGGCAGTGCTGGACATACTGGGGCAGATTGTTGGACACACTGGGGGTAATATGCTGGACACACTGGGGGCAATACTGGACACACTGGGGCAATATGCTTGACATACTGGGGCAGATTGCTGGACACACTGGGGCAGATTGCTGGACATACTGGGGCAGATTCCTGGACACACTGTCTGGGGGCAATGCTGGACATACTGGGACAGATTGCTGGACACTGGGGCAGATTGCCGGACATACTGGGGCAGATTGCTGGACACACTGTCTGGGGGCAATGCTGGACACACTGGGGCAGATTGCTGGACACTGGGGCAATATGCTGGACATACTGGGGCAGGTTGCTGGACACACTGGGGGTAATATGCTGGACACACTGGGGTAGATTGCTGGACACACTGGGGGCAGGACTGGAGGCATGGGCAGAATGTAGATACAGGGCATGATTGGAGACACGGGGCAGAATGAAAGACAGATGGGGCAGGATGGGGAGATCATATGGGGTAGAATGGATACTCATGAGGGCAGGATGCGAGAACATATGGCTGGAGCCAGGAATGAGATAAACGGGGCCAGGGTGGGGAATATTTTTACCATGGGGCTAATTAAGGGATATTATTACTGCAGTGATGTATTTATTTTATTTTTTGAGTATACTGTTTTAATTGGGGGGGCGGTCCTGTTACTGTGTAGAGTGACACTATGTCGCCTTTTTTTCTTCATGTGGTGTAATGTAGAAGTTGTGAAAAATTAAGTAATGTGTTCTGCAAGCGGAGCTCGAGATAACTGTGTTATTTCCTGCAGAAATGAGTCCTGGCTGGAAGAAATGATGGCGGTCTGTGCTGGATGAAAGATGAAGGACTTCACCTAGAGACATCACTGGTGAGTCAGTGTTACCTATACACTGACACTATACACTGTATACTATATACAGAGCTCCTGTGTATAATGTCACCAGTGATCACTGTATTACCTATACATGATATACAGAGCTCCTGTGTATAATACCACCAGTGATCTCTGTATTACCTCTACACAGACACTGCATACTAAGTACAGATCTCCTGTGTATAATGCCACTTAGGCTGCCGTCACACATTCAGTATTTGGTCAGTATTTTACATCAGTATTTGTAAGCCAAAACCAGGAGTGGGTGATAAATGCAGAAGTGGTGCACATGTTTCTATTATACTTTTCCTCAAATTGTTCCACTCCTGGTTTTGGCTTACAAATACTGATGTAAAATACTGACCAAATACTGCTAGTGTGACAGCAGCCTTATGGTGATAGTATTGTGTTTTTTTTTGTTTTTTTTTATTTCTGATCAGTATTGTAGTATTCAGTCACTATGTGGTGGTAATATGTGGTCTGGAAATGGTGTTGTGGTATTTGTCCCTTGTATGTGCTATTTGGTCACCAAGTGGTGGTAATATGTGGTCTTGACATGGTGCGGTGGTATTTGTCCCTTGTATGTAGTATTATTCGGTCACTATGTGGTCTGGTCATGGTGTGGTGGTATTTCTTCCTGTATGTGGTAATATTGGTCTTGGTATAGTGGATTGTGTTGTGTATGGCGGTCATTTGTTCTCTCTGATATTAATTAGGAGAAGATTCTTTATTTCCATTAGGGTGAGTGTCCACGGTAAGTAAACGCTGCGTGTTTGACGCTGCAGCATCAAACACGCAGCGTCCAGATGTTCCAGCATAGTGGAGGGGATTTTTTGAAATCCTGTGTCCACTATGCGTGGAAACCCGCACGCGGCGGGCCTGCGACTCCGGACATGCTGCGCGTCTTTTCAGATTGCAGCATGTCCGTGCTACCTGCGGCGACGCTGCGTCGCCGCAAGTAATATCACAGGGCCCTATGGCGAGGGGTGCGATGATCCCGGATGTGTACAGTGCACATCAGGCATCATCGCGTCCCAGAAAGGGGGCGGGGCTTAGCGCCGAGCGGCTTCTCCGCTCCGGCGATACCACCGGCCATCCTGACCGTGGACACGCACCCTTAGAGTTTTAATGCTTTGTACACAGTGGCGGAGATGCACTTACAGGGGTATCCTGTGGAAAAAAGGAATCACCTCTCCACAGGATAAGTGATAACATATTGATTGGTGGGGGTCTGACTGCTTGGACCCACTCAGCAAAATGTGGAACTTTTTATCCCCATTAGACTGGAGTGGCATGTCCGACTAGATCACTGATCCATTCATTCCCTCAGTGGCTGCACTTGTTTTTTTCTGGAAGCCCCAAAGAGAATGAATGGAGCTGCGGTCAGAAATCCCACCTGCCGCTGCATTTTAAAATAGTGATAAAAGTGTCCTGTCAGGGATAAAACTTCCCCAGTTTCTAATGGTCGGATCTAAGCGATCACCTATCCTGTGGAGCCCATGGATCAGTGATAACTTGTTTTACCAAGAACCACATTAATGTAAACTACCGTAATTATACATCCCAGTTATTGGGGCACACGGTAGATGTGCGGCAGCCGCCGGTGTTTTACAGCCGATGCTCCACTATAATGACAGATATTTGCATATAGCTGTAGGGTGGGCCCCTAGAGTCCATTCCTCTGGTGGGCCCCAGACACCCCAGTCCGACGCTGGGTGCGGCCTTGGTCTCCACCCGCAGTTGGAGGAGTTGTCCAATGAAGTCCTCTATCACGAGCTGCAGGAGACCCGTATCGGCTGTAGAGGCTGGGCCGCTATGCTCCTCCGGGTAGCTGGGGGAGTTCTCCACTTCAACCCCACACTCTGGGTCTGAGCGATCAGCCATGGCGTCCTCCACGTGGGTCACTTCCTGGCCTTTTTCCCACTCTCTCCATCTTGGGTGGTTTCTTTTCCTCTGTTTCCGCTCTCCATTGAGGATTAGGAGGCGGATCTCGGCTGCTGACGGACACGTCCTCAAAGTACAGAAATATTTAGACTGGGCGGCCATTGTCTTTCGCGCTCTTCAGCTTGTCTACACCCACTTTCACGCCCTTCTTCTTCTCCTGCGCTCCCCTTGGCGCTGTAATGGCGGCGGTTTTGGTGGGAAGTGGCGATACACAGTCTTTGCAATAAATCACAGTTCAAGCACAATTCAGACACAGTTCCAAGGCACACATGACCTGAGTCTTCAGGCTTAAGTAGATCCTGTTCGTGACGCCAAGTTGGAGCGCCCCCAGACGCAGGGCCATGGGGTACTCGGTACCAGGCTTCTCTGTCTCAGTTCTGGGGTTGTCACGGTGGCTAGAACCGGTCCGTGACCCTGCTAAGGGGCGTCCAATGAAAGATGTGATGGTGATGCGTGGTGCAATTTGCGGTGAATAACGAGGACACAGGGTTGCAGTCTCTTTACCTCTTTACTGAAGGCTTCAGGATCCACAATCCAGAGCACTGTTAACAGGGCTGGCTGAGACCGGCCGGTCTGAAGGCACATCCAGAGTTTCCTTTGCAGGTGGAAATCAGTGCCTACCTTCTAGCGCCTGTGTGTTGTATTACCTCCCTTCTGAGCACCACGGGATAGTCCTCACAACTATTGTGTCTGTTTCTGATGTTCTTTCTCACAACTCGTATCTGTTCTGATGTTCTTCTCCATCCCCCAGATGATATGGATAGGACGCACCCGTATGACGGGTAGGCCTGGAGTTCTTCCGGGACCCTAGCGTCGCCCCTCTCCCACAATTGCCCCCTATGTCTGCTTAGGTGATTTAGGTGAGACAGCCAACCTAAAATTAACTGTCCTGCCGCTGTTTGAAGTAATGCTTGGAGCCTAATACTTCCTCGTCGTTCCGGCCACCGGCTACGCGCCTCAGTTTGATGTTGCCTCGATCTTACGGCACGACTCCTACTGGCTTTATCTCCTTTTTGCTGCGATCTCGTTTATCACTTCTCCACAATAAACTTCTCTTTGTTTCCTTTCTTAGGATGCCGCCGCAACGGGTGCAGGCGTGGCTCCGTAACGTTCTGTTCGCTAGGCCACTGTCAGGATTCCACCACTTACAGAGACCCCCCTGAATCTTCCCCTGCAACACCCTCTGCCACAGGATGTTGCCTGGATCCAACCCAGTCAGCTTCTGACTAACTTCCTATCCAGCCCCCAGTTTTACCAGATTGTGAGGAGTGGCCTAGTACATAGAACCCTTTGCTCCCCCTGGTGGCCAGAGTGTGAAATGTAGTGTGTGACTGTGATACCTGGTCAGGTGAACTCTTTAATTGCCATCAGACGTTCCATCACTCCCCTTAGCGGCGGAGCATCAGTACTGCAACGACCAGGACTCTGGGGCGCTGCAGATGCAGTAGCCAATGAACAAATGGAGGAGGAAGAGGTGATGGACATGTAACAGTAAGCAGATGAACAGGATAATGATCCACTCTCTGTTGTCCGTGGTTGACAGGAGGGGACAGTGGAAGCAACCTTGAGTGTTATCTGTTCACCAATGCACCATGGACTTGGACTTCATGGAAGCACCCAACACATGAGCACCTTCTTTCTGCACTTCATCTTCAACATGATGCCCATATTCTTAGGGTTAGAAATAGTGCTGACTACTGGGTTGCCACTTTGTTAGATCCATGGTACAAGAGTAAATTTTGCAAGATGATTCTGCCCCTGGAAATGGATGCGCGCATACTGGAGTATCGAAACACGCTTGTAGACAATCTAAAGAGTGGTTTTACAGAAGACACCAGTGAGGCACACAGTGTGCATCCCAGTCCAACCCCGGGAACATCAAGGCGTTATAGCAAAAATATTAGCAGCAGCAGTAGCAGCAGGATTGAAAGTGGCATAAGCAATTTCTGTGTGTCTTTTCACACATTTTTTAGACCAGCCCGTACATCAGCAGAACAGACTACAAGTCTGACAAATTGTGAACCACTGTAGTGGATGGTACTGGAGTATCTAGAGCTCAATGCCATCAGAGAGGTTTGGACTGTTTTGCATTTTGGTCTTAAAAAATGGAAGAATAGCCTGAGCTCGCCTGTCACACCTTGGAGGTTTAGTCAGCCTGCGTTCTCTCAGAATATGTCTTCAGCGCTGCTGGTGGTGTCCAGATGGATAAGTGTATCCGGCTGTCCCCTGAAATTGTAGACCGCCTAACTTTTATCAAAATGAACAAATCATGGATTTCCAATTACTTTTGCACCGCAGTTGCAGACTGGGCAGACTAGGCTATGATTTTGTTTTTACTGTCATGCACCGATCTCGCATTATTGCAGTCTGTGCCATCTTTATGGTGTTTTCTGTGCCGGCTGTTGCTACTGGTGCTAATGTTACAAACAATTTTTTAAATGTGGAGATTTCAAGTTGGGCCTCCATCTGGTGGGTTGCCTGTGGTGGAAGATGTGTCAGAGGCCTATTATACTGTTTCTACTCTGTGGAAACTGTTGCCACTTTAGTGGTGTCTGACAACTATTTTTTGAAATTTGGAGACTACAGGTTGGGTCTCCATCTGGTGGGTTGACTGTGTAAGTAGGGCTCCCAGACAGGCAGACCTGCACTCACTTTCTGTCAACTACCTGTTTTAGTTTCCTTACGTTTTTCTACCAGTAGTACTGTATGAAACTGATGTTTGTGCCATCTGAGTGTGGCTGGAAAAAACAACAACAAGTGTTGCATGAGGTATCAGGGCTCCCAGATAAGAAGGCTTACACCTGTATCTTAGCCACCATGTCTTATTTGAAATTTCAATTCAAAGCTCTAAATGCTGGCCCAGACCCTGATACCTTATTCATGGCTGACTTATGTTATGCCATTATTCAATTTTTACTTAAGGTAAATTGATGCCACATTTCCTGTTGTCTGCCCCTAATTTTGGGAAGTATTTATACTCCAAGTTGGTTCTCCTTCATATGTGGTACCTGATGCAGTATGGCTTTCAGACTGGCAGGCCTGCACTCACTTTTAGTCAGCTACAAGTGTTACTATTCTTGCGTTTTTATAAGATTAGTGCTCTACCAATCTGATATTTGTGCCACCCTAGTCTGGCTGGGAAAAAAAATTGAGCTGTTGCATGAGGTATCTGGGTTCCTAGCAAAGAAGGCTTGCACTGCTCCCTTAGCCACTACTGTGGGTGAATTGATCAGTCAACTACCTCTGTTACTCTCCTTACATTTTTCTATAGATCGTTGTCTACCAAGCTTATATTTGTGCCACCTGAGTGTGGCTGAGCAAAAAAAAAGTTTGAGCTGTTGCGTGATTTATCAAAGCTCCCAGCACAGCCGGCCTACACTGGTCTCTCACGCACCTCATCTTAATTTAAATTTAAATTCCAAGCTGTAAATGCTGGGACAGACCCTGATACTTCATGCATGGCCTATTGCTGATTGCTGCCATTATAAAATGTTCTACTGTGTGTCACCTACCTGTGTTACTATCCTTATATTTTTCTACAAATAGTAGTCTATGAAACTGATGTTAGTGTCACTTGAGTATGGCTAGAAAAGAAAACAAAAATCTGTTCTATGAGGTATCTGGGCTCAGAGCAAAGAAGGCTTACACTGCTCCCTTAGCCACCACATCTTAATCTTAATTGAAGCTTCAATTCAAATCTGTAAATGCTATCCCAGATCCTGATACCTCATGCATGGCACATGGCTGACTGCTGCTTTGCCATTACCAAATTCCTACTGTGCGCCAATTGATGCCACTTTTCATAGTGTCTGCGCTGAATTTTAGCTGTTTGGGAAGCTTTTTGTCACCCGTTAAGGTGTTGTGTATAATGGGGTTTGTCGAACCATTTGATTTTACAGCATGGGAATGCAGCGTCACGCTGCTGGGTCTCCGATCCAAAGGCAGACGGGCTGTCATTCTTTTGCCAGCTCCCGGAATACTGCGATCACTTTCAATCACAGCATTTAGGGGGTTAAAGTGCCGTCAGCGGTGTGCGAATCAGCTGACAAAAAGAGGCAAATAACATTGCTTTATCATCATACCACCGAACAAAAGGTGGAATATAACGCATTCAAAAAGACGGATATAAATTAACATAGTTGTACTGAAAACATCATCTTGTCCCGCAATTAACAAGCCACCATACAGCTCCATCAACGGGAAAATAAAGTTATAGCACTCAGAATAAAACGATGCAAAAATAATTATTTTTTCTATAAAATAGTTTTTATTTATGTAAAAGCACCAAACATAAAAAAAACTATATAAATGAGGTATCGCTGTAATCGTACTGACCCGAGGAATATAGCTGCCTTTTCAATTTTACCACACACAGAAAGGCATAAATTCCACCCCTGAAAAAAAATTCCTGAATCGCTGGTTTTTGTTCATTATGCCTCCCAAAAATCAGAATAGAAAGCGATCAAAAAATGTAATGTGCTCGAAAATGGTACCAATAGAAACATCATCTCGTCCCGCAAAAAACAAGCTCTCACAGGACTCTGTGGGCCAAAACATGGAAAAATTATAGCTCTCAAAATATGGTGATGCAAATACTATTTTTTGCAGTAAAAAGAGTCTTTTAGTGTGTGACAGCTGCCAAACATAAAAAGACTATATAAATCTGCTATTGCTAAAATCGCACCGACCTGAAGAATAAAGTCACCTAATCACTTATACCGCACGAGGAATTTTACCAAATAAATTGCAAAGATTGATCAATAGGGAGTCCTGTTAAAATAAAAAGCATATTTTGATTGATAGGAACTACATAAGGTAATACAGACTTCGAAATTTAGGACCTAATTAATTAAAACAAATAATGGTTAACCACTGAGGAACGCAGATAGGAGAGGGCCAATGTGCAATATCATTATATAGGCCTTTTGCAGTCCAATAGCTCATAATAATGCACAATTCCACCTGCTTTAGAGGTGACAATGGGCCCCTTGTCTCATGGGCCCCAGGTTGTACCAATGATATGTCTGCCCCTGTGGATAACTACTATAGTCATGAAAGATTTTTGTTCTGATACTACTATTCTGACACAGCTATTGAGTTAAAACCTTGTCATAAAGAGAACAATTCACCAGTTAAAGCATGTTAAACTGAATACATCATAGAATAGGGCAGCATGGTGGCGCAGTGGTTAGCACTGCAGCCTTGCAGCGCCGGAGTCCTGGGTTCAAACCCCACCAAGGACAACATCTGCAAAAAGTTTGTATGTTCTCTCCGTGTTTGCGTGGGTTTCCTCCCACATTCCAAAGACATACTGATAGGGAATTTAGATTGTGAGCCACATCGGGGACAGTGATGAGAATGTGTGCAAAAATGTAAAGCGCTGCGGAGCGCTATATAAAGATTATTATTATTAATAGGGGCTGCATAACATTTTTTTTTTTATTTTTTCTATTTTTTTTTAGATTATAATTTGTACTTCAACTAAGGGAGCATTATCAGAGATTCACTGGGGGTGTCTACTTTTTCCTCTGCATGACGTTGTTCAATCATAAGCAAGAGATGCCATGCAGGGGGAAATAGTACATGTCCCTAGAGAAGCTAAGAGCGTGCTTTCTCTGTGTGAGACACTACTAGTGACACACAGCCCTGCTCTCCTCCCTCGTCTCTGCACCTACTGTGTAATATAGAGCAGAGCTATGTGTCATTATAAACACATCTTGCAGCTTTCATCTCACAGTAGTCAGTGTGGGAGAATGGGGTTTACAGCGGAGCTATGTGCCATTGCTAACATCTCCTGCAGCTTTTATCCCAGGACACTGTCAACTCTGCTCTACTCTGCTCTACTCCCTCTCCTCACATATTGAATGCTATGAGATGAAGGTTGCAAGATCTGTTTGCAATGACATATAGCTCTGTTCTCATCTACGCAGTAGGTGCTGTCATTATTGAGGAAAGTGGGTCTGTGTGAAGGTCTGCTCTCTAGGGCTATTATCTTCCTACATGGCTATAGGGCAAATTGATGCAAGGGAAAAGGTACACGATGCCAGAGACAAATCTCTGTCAATAGCCCCTTAGTTGAAGTGGAAATCTGGATCTAAACTTTACAAGTTAATATCGCCACAACAGGCATGAGAAATAAAAATATAAAAACATGTTTTATTCAGCTCTGCAGCTACTATTCCATGATGTGGATCATGCTAAAACTGGTAAACGGTCCACTCTAAGTCCGTACAAGAAATGAAGTGTGAAATATCTACTGTTTATGTAGATAATGCTGCAAATAAGGTGCACATTTACATGTCATCGAAGGTTGATGACAATCGGATGATCAGTTTCAAGACCAACTGAATTCTATTGACTGATGCATTAATAGGTTTGCTTTTCCATAGGCGTAAAATATACGAACAATTTACCATTTTTTCATCCAGTATGTACATGTGCTGTTATACTAGGCATTACCTCCCCTTTTTCTCACTTTTGGTGCTAATCTATGTCATTGTTAGTATAGCTATATGGATTTTATTAATGCATTCCCAGTGTTATATACACTGTTGCTTTACTGGTTTCTATCCAGATTAAAGTGGATATAGCTGCTATTATGATGCATGCATTTCCTGGAGACAATGGCGAGAAAGTAAAATCTCTTGCCTTTTATTCCATTTCAGTTAGATGCAGCACATCTCTAGCAAAAAGAGTGAAAAGCTGGGGCAATTTATACACAGATGGAGACATTGCAATTTATCAAGCCTTGGCTGGGAAAAGACAGCAGTTGAATTTTTCTAAATCCCTTTCCATCCTTTCCAGCTTTGATTGTTGGCTAGGACATAGATTTTTTTTCTGCAATAACTTTAGTAAACACTTATCGGCGGTTTATTGTAAAACAGATTTCAATGCACTACATTTAGTAATAGGATTGAACTATACAAGGTATTAGGTGATGTTATTGTTGATGCTGATTCAGTTTACAATTAGTGCATTTTAATGTTTAAAGGGAACCTGTCACCACGTTTTTGGAAGATGGGATAAAAATAGCGTTAAATAGGGGCAGAGGTGGGCGTTACATTAGTGTGTTTGTTATGCGTTTATTACCCACCTAAGTTGCCGAAATACCTTTGCAAAGTCTCCGTTTTCGCCTGTCAATCAGGCTGGTCTGGTCAAAAGGGCGTGTTGTCTTCCCCCAGATTTTGCGTAGTTTTCCGTTGGTGGCGTAGTGGTGTGCGCATGCCCAAGGTCCCGAATCCTCTGCCAGGGGATTTAAAAGAGCGCGCTGTTCGTTATTTCATTGGTGATCGGTGGGCGCGGCCATCTTCCTTTGGCCGCGCGTGCGCAGAAGCGGCGCTCTGCTGGCCGCGGCACTCTGCTGGCCGCGGCTTCAGGAAAATGGCCGCCGCGATATCCATCTGCGCACGCGCGGCATCCCGCGGCCATTTTCTTGAAGCCGCGGCCAGCAGAGCGCCGCTTCTGCGCACGCGCGGCCAAAGGAAGATGGCCGCGCCCACCGATCACCAATGAAATAACGAACAGCGCGCTCTTTTAAATCCCCTGGCAGAGGATTCGGGACCTTGGGCATGCGCACACCACTACGCCACCAACGGAAAACTACGCAAAATCTGGGGGAAGACAACACGCCCTTTTGACCAGACCAGCCTGATTGACAGGCGAAAACGGAGACTTTGCAAAGGTATTTCGGCAACTTAGGTGGGTAATAAACGCATAACAAACACACTAATGTAACGCCCACCTCTGCCCCTATTTAACGCTATTTTTATCCCATCTTCCAAAAACGTGGTGACAGGTTCCCTTTAAGGTTTTTTCATCATAATTTTTGTCACAATAAAATTATTTTCTCTGAAAAAACATTAATTCCAAGGATGTAAAATACCTGACACGTTTGTGGCGTCCAAGCGCCCTTAACCAGAAATGTGTTCGGTTTTTGCACCCTTGGAATCCATGTATTTAAAGATTTTCCTATTAATTTTTGATACATTTTAATTATTGATGGATGGAAGTGTCAATTTCTTTCCTCCTCGCAATTTCATTACTTGGCTGAACTTCACCTGTGGGACCAGCTCCCTCCGCACAGATTTCAACCTCCAGCAGTGGACTGCAAGGTGTGGTGAGCTCAATATCCCCCTCTCTTCTCTCGAAAGAAACTTTAGTTTCACATCCCCACTATTATTATATTGGTAAAGAGACACAATAATGCATCCACAAATTTTCTTAACTATACCTCTTTTAGTATCTTAATCTGGCAGCCATGATTTGCCAACTTATAAAAATGCATCTCCTTTCTTTGCTTATTGCATTATTTAGAAATGAAAAGGGTTTATTCTAGAGATGATCCGATTGATCAGTGAAGGATTGAGTTTGAGTGACATTTCCTGAAATCCTCGGTTTCATGCAAATTCAAACATTTTGAAAATCAATTTGCGATTTGCAAAAAAAACTTTTCTGGCTCCATTTCCCACACTCCTGAAGCATCAGAGAGGGGGGCTAATGTCATTTTCTCTGCTTCCCCATAATGCCCCGCAGTGATGACATCATACTTTGTACAATGGTTGTCAATACCTAGACTATCAGAGACTAGCCGTTCCCAGTGAAGCACAGTTTATATGGTAGAATTATTTTCCATCTCGAGTCACTGGGTAAGTCTCTCTCATGTGCAGATTGTAAGCTTTTATGATCAGTGGGGTCCTCTCTCTCGGCTGTAGAGTGTAAGCGCTTATTTCAGGAGGGTCCTCTCTCTCTTTTCTCCAATGTGTATTTTTCAGGCAATTGTAGGCTTTCCAGTATTGGGATTTGCACAAATTTATTCACTGCAAATCAATTTTGGGGGGAAAATTTGGTGGAGTTGGCAAATTCGAATGTCAAAGAATCTGCTCAATATAGAACTGGTAAAGTCCATATCTCCTATGAAGATAGTATTGATAAAGAAGTGTTCAATGAATTATGTGCCAGATTAGACAGTGTGTAACCAGTTGCGGCATAAGAGGTTTAACTATTTTAACTACTGGTAAAAAAACTTATTACACTGAAATTACAGCATAAAGGTAGTTGTCACCTTGTCTTATTTAGACTATGTAATGGCTCCCAGTCTTAAACTAGGCTATCAATGTAGAATTGGTGTGGTCAGACCCCATGGTCAACCCCATGATGAGTGTCAAGCCTTGTTTTAAAGAGGTTTTCACATGAACAAAAGTTAATTTTATTCACTAGTTGTTGGAATAAAATAGGTTAGGATCCACAATTGTATGTGATTACAACAAATGTTCCTGTGCTGAGATAATCTTACAAATGTATCTCTGCTGTATACTTTTTAATGGCAATGTCTGACCATGCAGGAACATGGTCTGATCATACCACAGCTCTTGGGCATTGGTGCACACAAAATAGAGGATACAGACAGAGATGGGATCACAGCTGATGTAATGGGATAACAGCTGATTCTGGGAGGTAAAACATGGTATGGATACAAGCAGAAAAATGTTTTACCTCACAAAATCAGCTGTGATCCCGTGATGTAATGTCTGTATACCCTCTTTTGCTTCCTCTCTGCCCAGGAGCTGTGGTATGAGCAGACCATGTTCCTGTACGGTCAGACACAGCCAATACACTGTACACAGCAGGGCACATTTATATGATTATCTCAGCACAAAAATAATTTTGTAATCACTTCCTATTGTGGACCTTATTTTCATTCCAAGATCTGGTAAATAAAATGAACTTTTCGGGAAACTCCTTCAAGGCTAAATTTACAAATCCACTTTTACAACCATCATAAATGGACAGTTTTTCCTCTATGGGTCATATTTATTTCCTCAGTTTTGCATCAAATTTAAATATTTTTTTCTCATCTATTAAAAAAAATGAACAAGGGAAACTGTCTGAACTTTTTATTCCATTGCCATAGATCAAAATGGATAGAGTTGGCTGTACGCTGAGTTTAAAGTAGCTTTGTGACTAGAAGCATGCACATCTAGTGTGACCACAGTGTCAATTTCATTGAACTCTTCTCACCATGCTTGTTGGATTATTTCTAAGCTCAATCTGTCTTTTAAAAAAAAGTATATTCCTGTAATATGTATATCATATTCAGGGGGTAATTCAGAAGGCTTATGTTTCATCAATATTCAGTTTTATCTCCTTCCTCCCATCCCCCAGCACTGTGATTGACAGTCAATACTTCCTTGAAATCTGAGTAAATCTACCATATTCTAGCATATATAGAATCTGTGTCAAGAATCAAGTTCACCAACTGTATTTATGTCAATTGTGTAAAAAAAAAAAAAAAATACTCACTGGAAGTGCTGTTGTAACACAGGCTTTTTCATACTGTAGTGTTTTGCAGGCTATATTTTTTTTAAGCATCTTCATGTTCCAGAATTCAACATGGAAAATAGTTTTCAATCACACTAGATAGGTGGAGATAGAGTTTGCAGCTTAAATTACTTGAATTCAAAATCTGGCAATATGTATTTTAACTAAAAAAATGCTGAGTGTTCAGAAAGGATTCACGGGTCATTCTGGAATGTATTTTTAAAGTAAGTACACCATCCTCATCAGAAGTAGGTGACCTATTCAATGATGTATACAAACAAAGCAAAATGTTAGATCTGGTGACAATTACTCTTTTACAGAAAAGATTCACAGATTGCTATAAAAATGTATGTGTGAATAATAGTTTCCTTAAAGGGGTTGTCCAATCCAAATTAATAAGTCTGCAGTCACTCTGTGTGACTGCAGACTTATTAATCCACCCAGCACTCACACTGTGTGCTACGTGGATTTGCCCGTCTCTATAGTTTGGCTTGAGGCATCCAAATATACTTGTTCAAAATTTTTGAATAAACTTTGTCGAATTTTTAGTACACTCCTTGTTCCGTAAGTGGTTCTGAGTTGAAGTATAAGTGAAATATGTTCTATCCATGAAAAACTGAACAAGACTTTACAGCTTAATCAGACGCTAGTTTTTCACATGCACGTTCCATCTGTTGTGACAAAGTCACTGGTAAAGTGCTTGAGGGGAGGTATGGTTCACTGCGCTTAATGGTGTCAGTGATATAGAACCCAGAGGATTTCCCCCTGCACAATAAGTGCGGCAAGGGATTAATAGCTAATTTGTATAATGGGCTGAGTTTTTTGTAGACATCCATAGAGCGGGTGGGAGGATATCCACCTTATCTCCACCCCAGTGTGTGGGCTGGGTCTTAAGTAGCTGTCCTCTAGAGGCAGTAGTTGTTCAGTAGGGCTGGAGAGAGAATCTCCAGTGGTATGTGTCCTGAGGAGGAAAGACTGAACCTGTGCTATCCCTGTGTTGATCCAGAGCGGGCAGTTCCCTGCAAATGTATGGCCTGTGGTACAGCATTTTATAGCTGCCCGTTGGCATTTGTCCTCTGAGGAGATGGTCTGCAGCTTATGCAAGCGCTGCTTGTACTATGCTTATCTCACTTGCAGTGAGAACTGTCAACCAGAAGAGGGGCCACAGTAATGTCCTGTGACCATATATGGGGTGCTGGTGTCAGGACTATTGTACTCAGGAAGTTTGGTGACCCTGATAAGGCCCATACTCCCCCACCAGTTGATTCTGGAGAAATATGTGGGTGTCTGCTGTATCTATGGGGATGCCAAGGACTACCCTGTTGCAAGAGTGTCTATAAAAACAAACTGTGGGGCGGAGACCCATGAGGTCAGGGTGGTTAAGGACTTACTACTCCCGGTGACAATAGGGCAGGACTTTAGCCTGTTCTGGCACTTAAGGTGGAAGGCAAGGATACCAAATGTCTCAGACAGGAGCCAGCTCAACCCTGATAAAACCCCATCACAGTCGGAGGTGGATGAGTTTCCCTTGTGTGGCTGGTTATGAGGATGAGATGGTGACCAGTGAAGCCGAGATTCGTAAGCTGGGGGTTTATGGGAGAAATTTTAGGACTGCTCAAATGTGGGATTTTACCCTAAAAACGGCATTTGAAAATGTGACAATGATAAATGGGGTTGCTCAAGAGCCTGGGGCTGACATCAGATTCCCTTACTTTGCAGTGAATGAGGGATTGCTTTATCGGGTTACGAATCAGTGAGGGGAAGTATTAGAGCAGCTGTTAGTCTTATGACCCTATAGATGTAGGGTACTAGACCTGGCTCATTCTCATGTCTTGGGAGGGGCATCTGGGCTTGCATAAAACACAAGAGCAGGTCCTTCAAAGGTTCTACTGACCTGGGTGTCACCAGGAGATTGTTAATTATTGGTGGTCCTGTCCATGTCAGTTAGCTGCTCCTGTTTCCCACTTCTGCAGTCCCATAGTTACATTACTCATTATGGAGGTCCCATTTGACCGGATTGCCATGGACCTTGTAAGACTCATAATTAAGTCAGTGTTGTGAAATTGGATTCTGGGCTCCCCCGGTGGCCACTGGTGGAATTGAACTTGTGTGCATCATCCTCTCTGTTCACCTGTTCCCATCAGGATGTGGGAGTCTCTATATAACCTTGCTCCTCTGTCAGTTTCATGCCGGTCAACAATGTAATCAGAAGCCTTTCTTTGCATGTTCCTGCTACTAGACAACTCCCAGCTAAGTTGGACTTTCGTCCTTGTTTGTTTTTGCATTTTGTTCCAGTTCACAGCTGCTGTTTCGTTACTGTGTCTGGAAAGCTCTTGTGATCTGAAATTGCCACTCTGGTGTTATGAGTTAATACTAGAGTCTTAAAGTAATTTCTGGATGGTGTTTTGATAGGGTTTTCAGCTGACCATGAAAGTGCCCTTTCTGTCTTCCTGCTATCTAGTGAGCGGACCTCGATTTTGCTAAACCTATTTTCATACTACGTTTGTCACTTCCTCTAAAATCACCGCCAATATATGTGGGGACCTCTGTCTGCCTTTTGCGGAAATTTCTCTAGAGGTGAGCCAGGACTGTATTTTCCTCTGCTAGGATTAGTTAGTCCTCCGGCTGGCGCTGGGCGTCTAGGGATAAAACGTAGGCACGCTACCCGGCCACTGTTAATTGTGCGGCAGGTTTAGTTCATGGTCAGTTTAGATTCCATCTTCCAAGAGCTAGTTCTTATATATGCTGGGCTATGTTCTCTCGCCATTGAGAATCATGACAGTTTGACCGGCCAGAAAGGGTTAAATTATTGGCTGAGAAAGGAGAGAAAAAAGAAGTCTGCTGAAAATTTTTTTTTTTTCTCTAGTTCTGAGTGTGCTCATAATTGAATCACTTGCTAGTCTGCCTATACTGCAGCCTTCCTCTCTTTCTCTCCTTCTAATCCTTGAATGGCTCTGTGTTCACCTGTTTGAAATGGATCTTCAGAGTGTAGCTACAGGTTTGAATAATCTCGCCACGAAGGTACAAAAATTGCAAGATTTTGTTGTTCATGCACCTATGTCTGAACCTAGAATTCCTTTGCCTGAATATTTTTCAGGGAATAGATCTTGCTTTCAAAATTTTAAAAATAATTGCAAATTGTTTTTGTCCCTGAAGTCTCGCTCTGCCGGAGATCCTGCACAGCAGGTCAGGATTGTAATTTCCTTGCTCCGGGGCGACCCTCAAGATTGGGCTTTTGCATTGACACCAGGGGATCCTGCGTTGCTCAATGTGGATGCGTTTTTTCTGGCCTTGGGGTTGCTTTATGAGGAACCTCATTTAGAGCTTCAGGCGGAAAAAGCTTTGATGTCCCTATCTCAGGGGCAAGATGAAGCTGAAATATACTGCCAAAAATTCCGTAAATGGTCTGTGCTTACTCAGTGGAATGAGTGCGCCCTGGCGGCGATTTTCAGAGAAGGTCTCTCTGATGCCATTAAGGATGTTATGGTGGGGTTCCCTGTGCCTGCGGGTCTGAATGAGTCCATGACAATGGCTATTCAGATTGATAGGCGTCTGCGGGAGCGCAAACCTGTGCACCATTTGGCGGTGTCTACTGAGAAGACGCCAGAAAATATGCAATGTGATAGAATTCTGTCCAGAAGCGAGCGGCAGAATTTTAGACGAAAAAATGGGTTGTGCTTCTATTGTGGTGATTCAACTCATGTTATATCAGCATGCTCTAAGCGTACTAAGAAGCTTGACAAGTCTGTTTCAATTAGCACTTTACAGTCTAAGTTTATTCTATCTGTGACCCTGATTTGTTCTTTATCATCTATTACCGCGGACGCCTATGTCGACTCTGGCGCCGCTTTGAGTCTTATGGATTGGTCCTTTGCCAAACGCTGTGGGTATGATTTGGAGCCTTTGGAAGCTCCTATACCTCTGAAGGGGATTGACTCCACCCCATTGGCTAGTAATAAACCACAATACTGGACACAAGTAACTATGCGTATTAATCCGGATCACCAGGAGATTATTCGCTTTCTGGTGCTGTATAATCTACATGATGTTTTGGTGCTAGGATTGCCATGGCTGCAATCTCATAACCCAGTCCTCGACTGGAAAGCTATGTCTGTGTTAAGCTGGGGATGTGAAGGGACTCATGGGGACGTACCTTTGGTTTCCATTTCATCATCTATTCCCTCTGAGATTCCTGAATTCTTGTCTGACTATCGTGACGTTTTTGAAGAACCCAAGCTTGGTTCACTACCTCCGCACCGGGAGTGCGATTGTGCCATAGATTTGATTCCGGGTAGTAAATACCCTAAGGGTCGTTTATTTAATCTGTCTGTGCCTGAACACGCTGCTATGCGAGAATATATAAAGGAGTCCTTGGAAAAGGGACATATTCGTCCTTCGTCATCTCCCTTAGGAGCCGGTTTTTTCTTTGTGTCTAAGAAAGATGGCTCTTTGAGGTGAGGCCGTGTATTGATTATCGGCTTTTGAATAAAATCACGGTTAAATATCAATATCCGTTACCACTGCTGACTGATTTGTTTGCTCGTATAAAGGGGGCCAAGTGGTTCTCTAAGATTGATCTCCGTGGGGCGTATAATTTGGTGCGAATCAAGCAGGGGGATGAGTGGAAAACCGCATTTAATACGCCCGAGGGCCACTTTGAGTATTTGGTGATGCCTTTTGGTCTTTCAAATGCCCCTTCAGTCTTCCAGTCCTTTATGCATGACATTTTCCGCGATTATTTGGATAAATTTATGATTGTGTATCTGGATGATATTCTGATTTTTTCGGATGACTGGGACTCTCATGTCCAGCAGGTCAGGAGGGTTTTTCAGGTTTTGCGGTCTAATTCCTTGTGTGTGAAGGGTTCTAAGTGCGTTTTTGGGGTTCAAAAGATTTCCTTCTTGGGATACATTTTTTCCCCCTCTTCCATCGAGATGGATCCTGTCAAGGTTCAGGCTATTTGTGATTGGACGCAACCCTCTTCTCTTAAGAGTCTTCAGAAATTTTTGGGCTTTGCTAACTTTTATCGTCGATTTATTGCTGGTTTTTCTGATGTTGTTAAACCATTGAGTGATTTGACTAAGAAGGGTGCTGATGTTGCTGATTGGTCCCCTGATGCTGTGGAGGCCTTTCGGGAGCTTAAGCGCCGCTTTTCTTCCGCCCCTGTGTTGCGTCAGCCTGATGTTGCTCTTCCTTTTCAGGTTGAGGTCGACGCTTCTGAAATCGGAGCTGGGGCGGTGTTGTCGCAGAGAAGTTCCGACTGCCCCGTGATGAGACCTTGTGCTTTTTTTTCCCGTAAATTTTCGCCCGCCGAGTGGAATTATGATATTGGGAATCGGGAGCTTTTGGCCATGAAGTGGGCTTTTGAGGAGTGGCGTCACTGGCTTGAGGGGGCCAGACATCAGGTGGTGGTATTGACTGACCACAAAAATTTAATTTACCTTGAGTCTGCCAGGCACCTGAATCCTAGACAGGCGCGCTGGTCGTTGTTTTTCTCTCGGTTTAATTTTGTGGTGTCATACCTACCGGGTTCTAAGAATGTTAAGGCGGATGCCCTTTCTAGGAGTTTTGAGCCTGACTCCCCTGGTAATTCTGAGCCCACAGGTATCCTTAAGGATGGAGTGATATTGTCTGCCGTTTCTCCAGACCTGCGGCGGGCCTTGCAGGAGTTTCAGGCGGATAGACCGGATCGTTGCCCACCTGGTAGACTGTTTGTTCCTGATGATTGGACCAGTAGAGTCATCTCTGAGGTTCATTCTTCTGCGTTGGCAGGTCATCCTGGAATCTTTGGTACCAGGGATTTGGTGGCAAGGTCCTTCTGGTGGCCTTCCCTGTCACGAGATGTGCGAGGCTTTGTGCAGTCTTGTGACGTTTGTGCTCGGGCCAAGCCTTGTTGTTCTCGGGCTAGTGGATTGTTGTTGCCCTTGCCTATTCCGAAGAGGCCTTGGACGCACATCTCGATGGATTTTATTTCGGATCTGCCTGTTTCTCAGAAGATGTCTGTCATCTGGGTGGTGTGTGACCGTTTCTCTAAGATGGTCCATTTGGTTCCCTTGCCTAAGTTGCCTTCTTCTTCCGAGTTGGTTCCTCTGTTTTTTCAAAATGTTGTTCGTTTGCATGGTATTCCGGAGAATATCGTTTCTGACAGAGGGACCAAAATTCGTGTCTAGATTTTGGCGGGCATTCTGTGCTAGGATGGGCATAGATTTGTCTTTTTCGTCTGCTTTCCATCCTCAGACTAATGGCCAGACCGAGCGGACTAATCAGACCTTGGAGACATATTTGAGGTGTTTTGTGTCTGCGGATCAGGATGATTGGGTTGCTTTTTTGCCATTGGCGGAGTTCGCCCTCAATAATCGGGCCAGCTCTGCCACCTTGGTGTCCCCGTTTTTCTGTAATTCGGGGTTTCATCCTCGATTTTCCTCCGGTCAGGTGGAATCTTCGGATTGTCCTGGAGTGGATGCTGTGGTGGAGAGGTTGCATCAGATTTGGGGGCAGGTAGTGGACAATTTGAAGTTGTCCCAGGAGAAGACTCAGCTTTTTGCCAACCGCCGTCGTCGTGTTGGTCCTCGGCTTTGTGTTGGGGACTTGGTGTGGTTGTCTTCTCGTTTTGTCCCTATGAGGGTTTCTTCTCCTAAGTTTAAGCCTCGGTTCATCGGCCCGTACAAGATATTGGAGATTCTTAACCCTGTGTCCTTCCGTTTGGACCTCCCTGCATCTTTTTCTATTCATAATGTTTTTCATCGGTCATTATTGCGCAGGTATGAGGTACCGGTTGTGCCTTCCGTTGAGCCTCCTGCTCCGGTGTTGGTTGAGGGTGAGTTGGAGTACGTTGTGGAAAAGATCTTAGACTCCCGTGTTTCCAGACGGAAACTCCAGTATCTGGTCAAATGGAAGGGATACGGTCAGGAGGATAATTCTTGGGTGACTGCCTCTGATGTTCATGCCTCCGATCTTGTCCGTGCCTTTCATAGGGCTCATCCTGATCGCCCTGGTGGTTCTGGTGAGGGTTCGGTGCCCCCTCCTTGAGGGGGGGGTACTGTTGTGAAATTGGATTCTGGGCTCCCCCGGTGGCCACTGGTGGAATTGAACTTGTGTGCATCATCCTCTCTGTTCACCTGTTCCCATCAGGATGTGGGAGTCTCTATATAACCTTGCTCCTCTGTCAGTTTCATGCCGGTCAACAATGTAATCAGAAGCCTTTCTTTGCATGTTCCTGCTACTAGACAACTCCCAGCTAAGTTGGACTTTCGTCCTTGTTTGTTTTTGCATTTTGTTCCAGTTCACAGCTGCTGTTTCGTTACTGTGTCTGGAAAGCTCTTGTGATCTGAAATTGCCACTCTGGTGTTATGAGTTAATACTAGAGTCTTAAAGTAATTTCTGGATGGTGTTTGGATGGGGGTTTTCAGCTGACCATGAAAGTGCCCTTTCTGTCTTCCTGCTATCTAGTGAGCGGACCTCGATTTTGCTAAACCTATTTTCATACTACGTTTGTCACTTCCTCTAAAATCACCGCCAATATATGTGGGGACCTCTGTCTGCCTTTTGGGGAAATTTCTCTAGAGGTGAGCCAGGACTGTATTTTCCTCTGCTAGGATTAGTTAGTCCTCCGGCTGGCGCTGGGCGTCTAGGGATAAAACGTAGGCACGCTACCCGGCCACTGTTAATTGTGCGGCAGGTTTAGTTCATGGTCAGTTTAGATTCCATCTTCCAAGAGCTAGTTCTTATATATGCTGGGCTATGTTCTCTCGCCATTGAGAATCATGACAGTCAGTCAGAGGCCACCAATACATCTTGGTGGCAATGGACTAAACAACACAGTACCCCTGAGGAACTCCTCAGCCCGGAGTACAGCTTGAGAGCAATTCCATATTTTCTCCTGGTCGAGCCTGCACAGGGAGATTCTGACAGACCAAAGAACACTGTTCATGTCCAAGGTAAAGAGAGAGTTATGTAAGGCTCTCCAGATTACCCAACTCAAAACATCTATGTGCCATCCACAAACGGACAGACTTGTGGAAAGGTTCAAAAAGACCTTGAAGTTAATGCTGCAGAAGGTCATGGAGAAGGATGGCTGGGACTGGAATTGACTGTTACATTATCTTTTGCTCTTCATTAGAGAAGTCCCACAGGCTTCTTCGGTATTCTCACCATACAAGCTGCTATACAGATGGCAACCTTGGGGACTTTTGGACATTGCAAATGACACCTGGGAAGCAGAGGTAACACCCCACTGAAGTGTTATTGAACATTAGGCCCAAATGCAGGACAGGATCGCGAGCATGATGTCTATTGGGAGGGAGAGTCTCCTTCAAGCACAAGAGATCCAGACAAGGGTCTACAATTGGTCAACAAGATTGTGACAGTTTATTTCTGGAGACTGGGTGTTGTTGTTGATCCCCACAGTAGAAAATAAATTCCTGGCAAAGTTCCAAGTGCTATATGAGGTGATCGAAAAGTTGAGTGATGTCAACTACAAAGTCGACCAACCAGTGAGAAGAAATCCGTACAAGGTGAACCACATTAACCTGCTGAAACCGTGGTGAGACAGGGATACAGCAGAAGCAAAATGCCTAGGGGCCAATACAGTGAAAGCAAAGTGTCTAGGGACCAATCCCGAAGCCAGGACCAAGGATGTCAAAGTGACAGAGACACTATCGCTGGCCAGAAACAACCGTGCTGTGAGTTTCTTTAGCGGAACCGGGACCTGTTTACAGAGTTACCAGGATATGTGCATATTGTGAAGCATGAAATCTTGATGGAACCACAGGTGAGGGTGAACCAAAGAGGTGAGGAGAATGTTGAGCCTGAGCGTCATCGAGGAACGGCCACAATCGTTCTCCAAAAAGCAGGTTAGGGCATTTCTGGGAATTGTGGGATACTATCAGCGATTTATCCCAAATTTCACCATAATAGCCAACCCCCTGACGGATCTTCTCAATGACACAAAGACAGCAATGGCCAAGTGGTCCTCTGAAGCAGAAACAGCATTCCAGGAGTTGAAGCTCGCCCTGTGCAGACAGACGGTGTTGGTCACATCAGATTTCACTAAGGAATTCATGCTCCAGGCAAATGCCTCCAATGTTGGGGTGGGAGCTGTGTTGTCCCAGAAGATAGATGGGGATAAACATTCAGTCCTATCCCAGAGTAGGAAACTCGCCTCCTGTGAAAAGTACTATGCCATCGTACAAAAAGAGTGCTTGGCCACTAAGTTGGCAATTGACACCCTGAGATACTAGCTGTTAGGCAGGAAGTTCAGGTTAGTCTCAGATCATGCTCCCCTTAGATGGATGAGGGAAAGGAAGGCAAAGAGTGCCCGAGTGACTAGATGGTTTTCAGCGCTCTAGGACTTTAATTTTTATGTTGAGCACAGTCCAGGGAAGTTGCATGGGAACACAGATGCTCTGTCTAGACTCCCTTGCTTAGAGAGTGAAGGTGCTAAACCCCCCAGATTTGGGCAAAGGGGGTATATGTGACAAAGTCACTGGAAAAGTGCTGGATGGGAGATATGTTTCACTGCGCTTAATGGCGTCAGTGATATAAATCCCAGAGATTTTCCTCCAGCACACTAAGCGCAGTGAGGAATTAACAGCCAATTTGTATAATGGGCTGAGTTTTATTTGGATATCCATAGCAAGGGTGGGAGGATGTCCACCTTATCTCCACCCCAGGGTGTGGTCTGGGGCTTAAGTAACTGGCTTCCAAAGGCAGTAGTTGTTCAGTAGGGCTGGAGAGAGGATCTCCAGTGGTTTGTGACTTGAGGAGGAAAGACTGAACCTCTGCTATCCCTGTGTTGCTCCAGAGCGGGCTGCTCCCTGCATTTTGTGTTATCTTGCTTACCTGTTTTGCCCGAAGGGCTGTGTTTACTTTTGCCTTCATATTGGTTTATACCATCTGTCTAATAAACCAACAGAAGATTTCAAGAGACAGTGTTCCTGTTTTCTACCTCCATGTACCGCTTAGTGAGTTGAACTACCACATCGTTTTTATCTCGGATATTGCCATACCTTTGGTAGTTTATGGAGCTGTTTACGTGTCCTAGTGGTCCACACCAAAATACAGAGACATATCTAAATTTGATGGCGGATTAAACTCACTAATACAAGTTTACTGGTCCTTGAAATAAAATCTGAGACCATTGGGAAATCATTCTGTCTGATTTTCATGTTTGTTTGAGCAATCACTGTTGAAACAAAAACTGACATATACCAAAAACTGATGAAAACCTGATTCAAAACACATATGAAAATCGGTCTGTTTTTTGCATATTAGAAAAATCACTGACATTTGAGTGAGCCCTAAAAAGAAAGCTATTCTCATCTCACGTGCACTTTTGTACTTTCCTGGAAGATGTATTACACACTTTTTAGACCATGACAAAACTCTGCACAATTGTTTCCTACATCCATCTTTTGGATGAAATTGCAGAAAGCTGAAAAGTCACTTTCAATCAAACTACTTCTGAAATGTATTCTCAGTGAGATCAGCAGCACATATGATAATTCAGTTTTCTTTGCTGAAACTTTACGTTTATAAAGGAAAATTCATTTTACCTGTAATAAATTTGCACATATTGGTTACTGATTAAAATTGGCAACTAAGGACAAATCGTAATTCCTCATGTCAGCACTAGTTTATAATAAAATGAGAATTTCACATGGTAAACCACCTGAAAAGTTTTAGACTTAAAAGTTAAGACATAGAAGCCACATTTCTATATTTCCTGCTCACTATATGTGTAACTTAAGGCTTTGGATATTAAGACTTCAGTCACATTTGAATTTTCAATTTTTTTCTTCTGTTGGATTGAAATCTAGGTCTAATCTCTTTTAAGAGTTAAAAGGGTTATCTGGGATTTTGCTTATTTTTATACATGGCTAAGAACTTTCATGCATGTAGTTGCAGGCTATCTGCCTGCTCTTCGCGGCGCCGATGTCTACTGGCTCTGAGCAGTCACTGACAACTCCTGCCGGTGATTCTGCGACTTCTGATGATATCACATCAACAGAGTAGCTTCTTTTTTTCTGCTCTGCTCTGTTGATGGGCTGTCTCTGCCGATGTCATGCTGATAGGCAGTGGGGAGCTGGCGATCAATCTGCGGGGAGAAGGCTGTCAATAAGCATGTTGTTGGCAGTGAGGCCCCGTTAACAGAGCAGACTGTAAGAGAAAAATCTAATCCGTTGACGTGAGGTCTAATAAAGCAGCAGAATTGCTGGCAGGAGCGGTCTGTGACTTCTAAGTCACCAGATATCAGTGCCCGGCACAAAAGGCAGGTACGTAACAACTAGCTGTTTGTAAGATCTTAGCCATTAAGCATTGGCTAAATGATGGATCAAATGACAGCTATCACTCCTGATTCCCTCATACGTAGGAATGCTTAGCTTGGCCTAGTGTATTCCTCTTATAAGAAATGTTCTAACATTCATAGGTCACAACTGTTATTTTTAAGGCCTTTATATCTATGATTGGTTGTTGTACGTTGTTGCAATTGGAATACCACCTGCTTATCTACAGATGTAGTATTTTTAACTTAATAATACATAAAAGTGGTTGTCCAGTTGAAACAAGTTTTCATCTTTGCATAGAGCAGGTGATATTTGCTTTTCCCAGCGTGTCTCATCGCTGCGGATTTGCACTGACTGCCAGACTTGGGAACATTTATCTCTGAGGGGTAACTGTTATCCCCATTACAAAATGACAGTAAAGTTGACTGACCCCCACTCCATTTACTCTTTATGGGGATATGGAGGAAAAGCCAAGCTCAGTGCTCAGCAGCCTTTTTAGGGAATGAGTGAAGCAGAGGACAAGCATTAGCATTTGCTCTCCATTCTAATGGGGATGAAAGTTCTCTGTTCTGCCAATTGATACAGGTCCCAGTAATTGAACCCTCACAATAAACACCTATCCTGCGGATAGGCATTTGCTTGTTTTCAATGGCCAACAATTTTAACTGTGCATAGTCAGTGAAAGATAGTATGATGCAGAAAGCTGTAGATGGACACAGCACAGCAATAGTCATTGAACATGTCAAATTTGATATTGAGCAACACCTTTCTGTAACAGGATACCTAATTGCATTATAATATGTGCATCGTATGAGGAAATGTTGTTACGGTGCCAATGTCATGACAATGCTATATATATGTGCCATAGGAATACAGTTGTGCAGAAAAGAGTTTTCCCCCTTCCTGATTTCCTATTCTTTTCCATGTTTGTCACACTCAAATGTTTCAGATCACCAAACACATTTAAGCATTAGACAAATAACTCAAGTGAACAAAAATGCAGTTTTAAAGGATGGTCTTTATTATTAAGTGAAAAAGAAATCGAAACCTACAGGGCCCTGTGTGAAAAATTGTTTGCCTCTTGTAGGGGTCTTGGTGCAACAGGAGGAAAACAGGAGACTTGTTCCTTGAAAAGTGCATGAGGGTTTATTGCTTCATAAACCCAGAAGCAAAACATAAAACAAACAGCCTTAGATCAGGCAAATAAAATACAAAATGTCTATAGCAGTGCTCTGCTCTGCCAGGCCTGTGGGCACACAGATTGGGGTAGTCTCCAGTATTCAGGCTTGGTCTGGAGCCAAACACACACAGGAGATCTTCTCCCTTCCACACGCAGACCATGTGCCAAACAGCAGTCTCCATTATATAGGCTGTTAACCACACCCAGAGGTGAAGTATGTGTGTAACAAACAAACTGCTTTTATGCGCTAGAGAAAATACTGTTGGTTACATCACAGAGAAAAGCCATCTCTGCAACACATACCTCCCATCGACTATGCGACAATTAGACACCCCCCCTACAACATAAATTAACTGTAGTTTATCACATCATTGGGAAGCTGAGATATAATTCCGTAGCCACACGCATGCCTGATTACTTCTACACCTGTTCTCAATCAAGAAATCACTTAAAAAGGACCTGCCTGACAAAGTGAAGTAGACCAAAAGGTCCTCAAAAAGCTTGGCATCATGCCGCATTTCCAAAAAATTATCGAACAAATGAGAAACAAAGTAGTTGAGATCTATTGGTCTGGAAAAGGTTACAAAGCCATTTCTCAAGCTTTGGGACTCCAGGGAACCACAGAGAGATTGATTATTCACAGATGGCAAAAACATGGAACAGTAGTGAATTTTCCCAGGAGTGGCCGGCCAACCAAAATTACTCCCAGAACGCAGCGACGACTCATACAATAGGTCACAAAAGACCCCACAACAGCATCCATAGAGCTGCAGGTCTCACTTGTCTCAGTTAAGGTCAGTGTTCATGATGCCACCATAAGAAAGATTGTCAGGATTCAAACCCAGCAGCTCCTGTACACCAGATGGCAGCTATTCCCTCTGAGCTATTCAACTCACTGGACAGTTCCATGCTAACTCAAATGCTTTTACCTATGTTGTTGCTGATGTCTCCACCCTGAGTTTCCTATTTGTTACCACCCTGAGTTCCTGATTGGCACATCCTGATTGCACATCCTATTTAAACCTGGCCTTGTCCTCCTTTCCTTGCATGATTATTGAGCTACCAACCTCTAGTCAAGCTTCCTTCCACCCACGGCTTATTCCTTCAAACAACACTGCTCTTATCCTGATATCGACCTCTGGCTTTCCTGACTACGACTACTGATTATTCCTTCAAACAACACTGCTGTTCCTAGTATCAACGTCTGGCCTTCCTGACTACGATTACTGCTTATTCCTTCAAACTACATTGCTGTTCCCGTGTATCGACTACTTGGCTATCCCTGACTATGCTACCTGCCGCTGCTGCCCCTAGTGGTTGCAATATCACTATTCCAAACCAGGTCAGTTCATAACAAAGAGACTGGGCAAAAATGACCTGCATGGTAGAGTTCTAAGATGAAAACCGCTGGTGAGCAATAAAAACATAATGGCTTGTCTCAGTTTTGCCAGAAAACATTTTGACGATCTCCAAGACTTTGGGGAGAATACACTGTGGACTGACAAGAAAAAAGTTGATCATTTTGGAAGTTGTATAGCCCATTACATCTGGCGTAGAAGTAACAGAGCATCTCAGAAAAGAAACATCATACTACCTTTAAAATATGATGGTGGTAGTGTGATGATCTGGGGCTGTTTTGCTGCTTCAGGACCTGGAAGACTTTCTGTGTTAAATGGAACCATGAATTCTGCTGTTTTCCAAAAAATCCTGAAGGAGAATGTACACCATCTGATTGTGATCTCAAGCTGAAGCACATTTGGGTTATGCAGCAGGAAAATGATCCAAAACACACCAACAAGAGCACCTCTGAATGGCTTAAGAAAAACAAAAAATTAAGACTTTGGTGTGGCCTAGTTATAGTTGGAATGTCCAAGTATGTCCCATGGGCAGCTTCTGGGTTGATGAGTGCAAATTTTCCTCCACTATTTGCTGATAACATGCTGCATTCATCTTTTCTTCAACTTTGACCAAGTTTACTGTGCCTTTGCAGCTCACATATCCCCAAAACATCAGCGATCCACCTCCATTATTTACAATAGGAATGGCGTTCCTTTCATCAAAGGCCTTGTTTACCTCTCTTCAAATGTAACGTTTATGGTTGTGGACAAAAAGTTACATTTTGGTCTCATCATTCCAAATTACCATGCTCCAGAAGTTTTGAGGCTTGTCTCTGGCTGTTTTGCGTATTGTAGGCGAGATACTTAGTGGCATTTGTGCAGTAATGACTTTCTTCTGGCGACTCGACCATGCAGCCCATTTTTCTTCAAGTGCCTCCTTATTTTGCATCTTGAAAGAGCCACAACGCTCATTTTCAGAGAGTCCTGCATTTCAGCTGATGTTATTTTGGGTTTTTCTTTGCATGCCGAAAAATTTTCCTGGCAGTTGTGGATGAAATTTTTGTTGGTCTACCCCATGATTTTCCATTTGTTAATCACAGTTTGAACACTGCTGACTGGCATTATCAATTCCTTGGATATCTTTTTGTATCCCTTTCCTGTTTTATACAGTTCAACTACCTTTTCCCATAGATCCGTTGACAATTCTTTTGCTTTCCCCATGACTCACAATCCAGAAAAGTCAGTGGCTGGATGAAAGATGCAAGAGTCTGTCTGGATCCCAGAAACTCACTTAGCTTTTATGCCCACACAATGATTACAAGCAAACAGGTCACAGGTGAAGATCTTACCTTTAGTAGCCATTCAAACCCATTTGTGTCAACTTCTGTGCATGTTATCACTGATAACTTATCAGGCCAAAATCACCAGGGTATGTGAACTTTTGATCAGGGTCATTTAGTTGTTTTGGGTTGTCATTATGATTTAAAAAGAGAAAACACAGTAGCTTGACAATAAATGGCTTCACCCAACCACTAACCATGAGTGGAGAAAAAGTTTTGGTGTTATCATTCATATTCTGTGAAAAAAGGCCAAGACAACAAAACTTCTGCCTTGGTATGTAAACGTTTGAGCACAACTATATATCATGTAATACTATCATGTAATACTATACCATGCTATAATGAGTTGCATTCTGACAACAATGTACTGTTTGCTTGGTAGTAATATCCCATAAAAATTAAGTATGCATACCTCCCAACTTTTATAGAATGGATAGAGAGATAAAGTATGTGGGGAGCGTAGTGCGTCAAGTCAAATGTTAGCCACACCCCAAACTACATCCATTTTCCATTTCTTTCCATGATGGTAGACTGGCAGAAGGAAATGTCAGGGTAGGGCTATTTCATTTTTGCTCCATCTTTTTATCCCTGATGATGATTTTGGTGAAGATGTGAGGGAGCATTTTTAATGTAATTTATAGGAAAGAAAAGCTGTGATTCAGCACTTAAAAAAATAACTGCAGCTGTGAATGGATGTAGATTTCTTGAAAGCAAAGTGGAAGTGATTTCATGAAAACTCTGCCATTGGTGCATCTAAAGACACTGCAGAACTGTGCAGTTTTGTTGCGTTTTTCTATATAGGTTTCTATTTGGAGTCTGAAAGAAAACACACATGTAAAAAAATCAGCATTTTTAAATGCAGAATCAAAGCTTTTCTGTAGTATTAAAAAAAGCATTAAAATCTAGACTTCACATCTGCACCAAAAACACATCACATAAGGTGGAAGCACAAGCATATTATAATCAGGGACAATAATTATAATCAAAGAAGACTGTTATTGCGTCATGTGGTGCGGACACCTGAAGGAAAAATAACAGAAGAGAAAACGCAGCATATATGCTGTGTTTGAATACGGCCTCAGCATTATATTTTTATTACATTTTTATGGTATTACTGTAGAAAAAAAATCAATCATGCCATTTTTTAAGCTTCTTACCAATCATTATAAATAATCTGAACACTTTGTTGTGCAGGTCATTGCTATTATAGGGATACCAAATATGTCAGTTATTTGTAGATTTGTGCTGTTTATTATTTTTTAAAAAGTTGCACATTAAAAATAACATTTTTGTAATTCATTAATTTTTATCAACTTTATATGAAGGAAAAAAATATGACTCTTATTTTCCCTCTACAATACAGGGATATATTAATGTACAGATGTATCTCTATGTGCCAATATAATCGACCTGTGGGCTTAGGGCCTGCAATACAGCTTCAAGAATACTAAATTCTCCTATGCTGGTACATAGTTACATAGGTTGAAAACTGACCTAGGTCAATCAAGTTTAACCTCTCTCCACCAATTACTCATTTTGTCATTAAATTAACTATAACCCACTGCCTGTCGCTAATAGCTTTAGCTGCTGTCTGAAATAAATAAAGTTCTATGTTCAATTATCTGGGAGACCAAATCACAAAAAGATAAAATAATGTTTTATGATTGTTTTAGTTATTTTCTGGCAAGTTTAGTAATTTGTATTAATTTTATAGGTATTTTAAATCAAGTAAAAATCTGACTTTCCCACTGGAATACAGGTACATAGAAATTAACTGTTATATACAGATGTATCTCTATTTATCTGCTTGTAATTTCAGATTTTGCACTGCAGCTTCAAGTACACCAAATTCTCCTATAGAGATCAATGTAGAATATGGCTCATAACTTTAGCTGCTGCTTGCGATGGTACACGTTGTGTGTTTGAGTCCAATGGAGGTCAAATAGGATCAGAAGAAAATAATCAATTAAAGAAGTTGTCCACTACTTTATTGCTGTCTGATCAGTGGGGATGCGCCACCCATCATGTTGATCAGTTGTTCTCGTTGCAGAGCCCAGCTCCACTTATTGTATAGTAGCTGCGGTCGCGCACTGAACATCCGCCCCTATTCAGATCAATGGGAGGCATATATATAGTGGCCTCTATTCCGATTGAGCTGTACAGCACTGTAACTGAGCAGCTCCAGGCAATGCTGACATGGGAACAGCTAATCCACAGGAGTGGCGGGTGTTGCACTCCCACTGACCAGACCTTGACGGCCAATCCTAAGGATAGACCATCTGTAAAGCTGGGGAGGATAGAGGATGATAATATGTTTGAACAAAGCCCTGATGTGCCTGGACAGCGGGACTGATTCCTCAAATCAGGACAATCCTGCTAAAACCAAGACGGTTAAGAGCAATAGGTGTGCTACAGCATTGACGTTTTATGTATGATTTAACCAAACTATGTTAATGTACTGTATAGCTAATGACGTTTATTATATTTTATGTAAGACTACATTCCCACTACAAGTATTTAATGAGTTGTCGATGAGTTGCATATTGTATCAGTAGCAACTGACATCTCCTATCTCAGTAATGGGAAAAATATGTCTTCACGGAATACAGATTTTGACTCAGAATGTCACAATTCTAATCAATTATGGCAGAGAAAGAATCACATTTTTCTGATGCAATATACTACAAAGTTGCATATTTTCATGTGTGTTATTGATTTATATATCCATATATATATGGAGGCAGAGCAGGACCTGTGCCTGTGTTGAACACCAGCCTGTGAAAAGCGAGTACATAAGGTGCACAGCCCAAATGAGGCTGCCACACCCTGAAATGTACTTAGTATAAATACTTTGGCAAAAACAAAAGCCAACACACCTGTTAGTAGAAGTGTAATATGTAGGTACACATACACACTGTTTCCAACAGACAAATATAATCTAGAATAAAAAAACACTGCAAAGAAACACTGACGTAATTATATAGTAACTAATGTAAAAAAATATAGGGTAGTACTCACCTACAGTATTATACAATTATGTTGCTAGGTGAGTAACTAGAGATAGGATCAATCATGGCAAGATAAACCTTGCAGCGGTGGAATGGGTTTATGCTTTTTTGATAAAAAAAAAATATCAACCAAGTACTTTATGTTTTTAATATGTGTTACTATTTACTTAGAGAAGCACTCCCATCTGTATTTTGCCCCCTTTATTACATTGAAGTCATCATATTATAAAGCACTGTGTACTTACAATTGCTCATTTTGCCTTTCTACCCAGCTAATTCTACTCTCTTCCATTAAGCCTGTGACATCATGTGATTAAAAATTGACTAGCTGAATCCTTCTAAGCTCTATGTAGAAACAGGATGTCTCTTTTCCCTGCATGAGTCATCACTTCAAAAAGTCCCTGTCAGGGTAGGAGCAGAACAGCTAGCTCAGGTGTTGAATAGGGGGATGACTTATTCAGGGAAAAGAGACTTCCTCATTCTACATAGCGCTTAGAAGGATTCAGATAGCCTAGTTTGATCACATGATGTCATAGACCTAATGGGAAAAAAGAAGAATCATCTGGGTTGTAGTGCAGCGGTAACACACTTACGCAGTGATGAGGCAGTGACCCAGCACAGTTTCAAACAAAAAGTCTCTTTAATGCATTCACTTCACAGCATTAATTGTCCAACTCACAAAAACGCAGCATTAATGTCCAACTCACAGCTCTACATAGTAAACAATATTCTCCGGATCGCAGCAGGAACCATATCCTCCAGATTGCAGTCCCTAAATACGCCGGTCCTTCTCTGACTGGTTGCCATGGGTGACTGCACCATTGTGTACACTGCGGGTGCCAGGAGTTCAATCTGCTGGGTTCTGTGTTACTCTCACACAGATCTGAGTTTTTGCAGAGCCGTCTGCTTTGCTTGCTTCAAACTCCACTCTGATACTGACACACCCAAACCCTTTACTGCAGAGATTTTAAACTAGAATCTGTGGCCTTCAGCCACATGGAAAACCTTGACCAGGACTGAAATAGACTGCATGACTACCATCCTGCAGTCTGTTTCAAAACACCAAAAGCCAGAGCAGGTTTTCCCTAAATCTGCCTTGGACACTAGCATGTCCATGTCCAAGACCTATACTTATCTTTTATTCTGCATTGCAATCACAGCTACACCTGTGACTGCAATGCACTCTTAAACTTAGGCCTTAGGCCACCTGTAAGACCCGGCCTGGAGGAAACGGACCGGACCCACTTCTTTCCTGCAGTCCATTTCTAAAACAAAAGCCCATACCAGCTTTTCCTGAACAATCCCAGGCCAAATAGCTTTACCAGCTCCACGCTTACTTTTATTTTGCCCTGTGACTCACAAGCCTCCTGCTGTGACCACAAGGCACTCTAGTGGGTCTAATAGGGCTTCGTCCGCATCCTGGGGAGAACACACAGTAACCCCTACATGTGACAGCAGTCACTGCCTCATAGGGTAGAAAGGCAAAATGAGCAACTATAATTGGACAGCGCTGTGCTACATAATGACTACAATATACAGTATTAAGAGATATAAACTTTGATGGGAGAGTTTCTTTAAATAGTGTATTGGAATAAATAGGAAACACTGGCACTTCCTGGCTTTATATAGGCTGAAGCTATTGGTAGTTTGACAGGGTCTGTGTGCAATCCTATCTCAGTTCCACATGTACTAAATTCTATAAAACACACAACTACCGTGCTACACACCTGCTGGAACTAAAAATACAAATAAAATATGGGACAACCCTTGGTCGGTAACTATATAATGAATGCAGCACTTACTCTAGACCCGATGAGTGTGATTTGCATCTTAGCTGTCCACTGCTGGCGTTGTCTTCGTAAAGCAAGCAAAGCATAGTGGGAGCGTCCTCCCGTTGCTATGCCTCCGCTAGTGCAAGCAGAGACACAGAGATTAGCGGTGTGCTCCGACCGGGAGCGCCACCGTGTAGTAGCCAGGTGAGCAGGGGGCATGGTAGAGGTGACGTCACCAATCCTCAGCAACAAGGTCATCACTGGGCCAAAAACTGGCACATTTTGAAGGACGCAGTCCTTCTTTATCAGGGTCCTAGCTGCACCGGACAACTAGGATGCAAACCACACTCATCGGGTGAAGAGTAAGTGCTGCATTCCTTATATAGTTACCGACCAAGGGCTTTCCTGTGTTTTATTTATATTTTTACAATTTCAGCAGGTCTGTAGCGTGGTAGATGTGTATTGTTTAGAATAGTGTTTCTATGCATTATTTTTATTATAGGTTATATACAAGTTCTTCAATGGTTAAAATTGCAAAGTATTTGCAAAAATACACAAAATTCTCTCTGTTCTCAAAAATGTATTTTAAAATGTTATAGTTTACATCTTGTTTACTAGGTTACAGCTCTTTGCCGAGGGTGTCCTAAGTTGCTTGAAGACTTATTGCTTTAGAGCTTGCAAGCCCTGCTCTGAAGCTGGCTGGATCACTGGATCTATCGAGTGTCAATGTCCCTACGTGGTTACCATGCTGCGGATGGTAAACTGCCTCCGATATCAGCTTGGGGGAGTGCTCAGCTCGGACCAGCAGCACAGTCATGCTCCTGGTCCAATCTATCAATCGTTAGAAGCTCACCAGGCACCACCCCCTGCAACCTGGAAACCAAGGGGCAGAGGAGTGGTGCACTCCTGAACATTTAAGATTAGAGCAGAGCACCTTTTTATGCATTTTTTTTTATAGAAGATGTAAATGATTTCTTCAAGCATAGAGTTGGCAGGCAACTAACGCCAAAAGGTCAAGAATTACTACATTTACTTAATCTGGGAGTAAATTGGGTGAATGTGGTACTGTCATGTGTGTATGGATTGCAGGTGTGCTAATGTGCATCAGGTTGCAAGAGAAACAACTGAGTATTGGTTCAACATGGGGTCAGTGCAGCAGGTGTGCTAATGCTCTCTGTAGCATCTCTGAGAACATAAAGTAAAGTAGTTATTTACCAGTATCAAAGGTCACAGTGCAGCTATGTACAAGAGGAAGCTTGCAGTGGTGGTGAGTTAGCACTCACTATTAAGGTGTACCACGCTATGACTTACATATCGTCACAGAGGATCAAAAAATAGCTCCAGTCTGAGTTGTAGTTTGTGATGACTGTACCAGGTGGAGGTGACCTGTAACAGATGGGCCAGTCATGGCCGAGAGTCATGTCAGCGGCCTGCCATTCTACAGGAAAATGGGGATCCTGGCTGGGTGTGTGTGCTTTTAGCTTAACGATACATCATTGCAGACCGCATGTTGTAGCTTGACAAGGCAGGCCAGGATTTGATAAAGTAGAGATGAGACCAAAAATAAACTTCTCTTTACTTAGCAAACTGATGATCAGTATATACATCAGATAGCAGGCACAAAACACTTAAAGAATAGATCTTCTGCACAATCTACAGGGAGGAACTTCATGGTTACATGTGGTGGTATATTACGCCTGTTGCATGTTACATTAGACCAACAAACCGCTATAGGAACCTCCATCTTCTCCTTGTGTGAGGACCTCACTGCCTGAGGTGCATTGCTACAACTCCTCACTTCTATTCTCAAAGTCCATTTGAAGTGAGCCACATGCTCCTTGGTGTGTCACTGTATCTTCAGTTCCCCGTAGGAGAACATATGACCCAGGCTAGTCATCTTCTCCTCTATGACCCTTACGTCTGGTTACACTTTTGCTTCTTATCTAGTATAGATAATGGTTGCTGTAAAGGTACCGTTACACTAAACGATTTACCAACGATCATGACCAGCGATACGACCTGGCCGTGATCGTTGGTAAGTCATTGTGTGGTCGCTGGAGAGCTGTCACACAGACAGCTCTCCAGCGACCAGCGATGCCGAAGTCCCCGGGTAACCAGGGTAAACATCGGGTTACTAAGCGCAGGGCCGCGCTTAGTAACCCGATGTTTACCCTGGTTACCATTGTAAATGTAAAAAAAAAAAAACAGTACATACTTACATTCCGGTGTCTGTCACGTCCCTCGCCGTCAGCTTCCCGCACTGACTGTGAGCACCAGCCGTAAATCACAGCGGTGATGTCACCGCTGTGCTCTGCTTTTACTTTACGGCCGGAGCTCACAGTCAGTGCGGGAAGCTGACGGCGAGGGACGTGCCAGACACCGGAATGTAAGTATGTATTGTTTTTTTTTTTTTTACATTTACAATGGTAACCAGGGTAAACATCGGGTTACTAAACGCGGCCCTGCGCTTAGTAACCCGATGTTTACCCTGGTTACAAGCGAACACATCACACACACCGATCCAGTGATGACAGCGGGTGATCCAGTAACGAAATAAAGTTCTGGACTTCTAGCTCCGACCAGCGATGCCACAGCAGGATCCTGATCGCTGCTGCGTGTCAAACACAACGAGATCGCTATCCAGGACGCTGCAACTTCACGGATCGCTGTCGTTCTCGTTGGAAAGTTGCTCAGTGTGACGGTACCTTAAGCCCGCTTGCCTGAGATAAGGAATCCTTCTGCCATGTAATCCTTGTTTCCTTCAGAACATGCTATCCGATTATGGTCTCCCTTCTTCTCACACAAATGCCCTTTTCAATGCAGGTCTGCGAATATTAAGACCATAGGTCATTTCCTTTTCAACACTCTTGTCTATTTGCCTAGCAACAGGAACTGAGTTCCTTTTGCCCTCATAGCTCCTCCCACCATGGGCTGGCCCCAATAGTCTACCCTATCTGTAACTAACCAACTGTTGCAGGCCAGATAAAGCAACATATAAAACGTGGCATAACATATATCTCCAAAAGATCTTCAAGGAGACTGTTGAAAGCTTCTCCACTCCTTTACAGACCAACCCACTGCAGAAGAAAGGGCCATCATTAGTAGGTGGCCACAACAGAGTGGAGCATAAAGACTGATTGTGAAGAATGCATCAACCTGTATGAGTTTAAGAGATAATTTCGTTTGAGGTGGACAAGTAGCTACATCACAAGCGTCTGAAAGCGAGTGACAAGTCAAATGTCAAGATGAGTGAAAATCTAGATATAGTTATGAGACTTTTTACTGAATGTCTCAATAACTGTGGAGGATATGGTAGAAACTATATAAGTAAGGACAAGTTAAACTGTGTCATGAGCATGCAAGGCTTATTGATACACATGAAGAATGAGGATTAGCCCATTTCCTTTAATCCCATAGACATCCATTGTTCCAAAAATACTTAAAAAATTAATACTGTGAACCCAAACTGAGAACTTTTCAAGTCAATACCTCTATAGGTCACAGTTATTCTCATTGCACAAAACTACAGTATTAGGCAAGTGGTTTTGCATTGTAGCTCATTGGTGTAAAAATAAATAAAACCATACTCAAAGCTCTTCTACACACCTGTTACAGGGTTCTTTAAAAAAGTGTTCTCTTAAACAAAGAGTGTAAGTAATAATTTAAATACAAATGTCCAACCTAAGCTCAGCATTTTTCTTAATTTTTTGGTAGATAATGTATTTAAATAACTTTTTTGTTCAATTTAGTTAATTTTTCTAAAAGGGCAAAATATTTACTTAGGCACCGTTTCCCATTAAACCCTAAATGCCATTGCTGTCTAATAAAAGCATATCTGAAATAGAAGTCAGGGAATAATTTATTTTTATGAGTGTATAATAAAATCTGGAGGATGCAATTAAATTGAGGGATCGTTTGTAAATAATATCAGAAGACATACTGTATGAAATGTGCAACAATTGTGCATCATCTATACAATATACTAATATTTCTCTTGTAAGATAGTATGAGATGTTATTGAAATGTTGAAAATGACCACTTGGTGAAAACTTCCAGTAAATACATGTACTATAAGAAATGCAGTGAGGTACAAAATAGCAGATATGCAACACAATACAGACTGAAAACAGCAGTAGATAGAGACCAAAGATTGTACTGTACTTTTGTTAGTTGCTTGTTGCAGGATGATCTTTAATATTACAAAGCAAGTATCAGTTCAAGCTCATTTTGCAAACATGATCACGAATACAGTGCATCACCAGATAACAGTCAAATCGAGTGCACTACCTGACAAAAAGGAGGGAGCCCATGACCCTGTCATTGGCTCATGTCACTACTTGTCCTCCTTTAGATCATATTTGTCAAATACTAACCTCTGGATACTGTGCTGTTTTCTCATGCTCAGACCCAGATTAATTTTTAGCAACCCCTTTTGAACATTTGCTATAGATGTACAGCACAAGTCAGGACCAATAGTATGGAGCGGGCTCACAGGCTGAGCCTGCCCTGTTCTGTTAACTGGTGAAATACCACTGTCAATCTCTGACAATGGTAGGAACAGAACATCGGCATGGACATGCTTCATTTTATGTTCCCATAAAGTTGTTATGACAGCTAATCACAGTGCTCCATTGAAACCCAGTGTTATGGACTGACCTGGGTTGGAGTAACGGTATTGCAACTACTAGGGGCAGAACAGGCAGGTAGAGTAGTCAGGGATAGCCATGAAGTCGGTACACAGGAGCAACAATGTAGATTAAAGGAGCAGCACATAGCATAGTCAGTGATAGCCAAGAAGTTGGTACACAGAAGTCGCAATGTAGTTTAAAGGAGCAGCACGTAGCATAGTAAGGTATAGCCAAGCAATGTAATCTTAGAATGAAGGTGCACGTGAATGGAAGCTTGGCTAGAGGCTAGTAGCTCAGTAATCTCACAAGCAAGTGAGTGCTATGCCAGGTTTAAATAGGGTCCTTAATCAAGGTGGAGACAATCAGAAACAACACAGGTACAAGTGTCTGAGATAGCACGGCACTGTCCAGCATGCTGAATAGCTCAGAGGGAAGAGCTGCCACCTGGTGCACAAGAGCTGATGGGTTTGAGTCCTGACAGCCAGTCTGTGGCTGGGCTTCACAGGAGACTATAAATTTTACTTTATATAGCAATATTGAAGCATTGTGTCCCGCTGGTAACTTGCATGTCTTCTCAGCGCCATCCTCTCTCCTTGCGTTCCCTGCTCTGCTCCTCCCAATGTCAGGTCATCTTTCTGAGCTGCCTCTTTCAGTACTCCATATTCTCAACCTGTGCTGCGTGTCCCAACCTCAGACTTCCCGACCATGTTTCTGTTTATACCCTCTGTGTTTTGCCTCTGTGCCTCTGACCCTTTGGTCAGCTTGCAGGTCCGGGGACTGCCCTGGAATAGCACCTGGTGGCTAGCTTAATGGCCCAAACCTATCCTCACCATTAAAAGTTCTAGAGCAGACCAAGTGGCCACTTACTTATGGCACTCCAGGGTAAATCTGGCCAATGGCGCAGTGGTCCCACACCCACCACCATCACATACTGCTGTAAATAGTATACGCAATCAGATGATTGCAGATTTAAGTCCCTAAAGGGGACAAATATAGAAAAGTTTTTAAAAAATTAAATGATTCAAGAATACAGAAACATTTCATTCTTCCAGCTTTTTTTTAACTAAAAATAAAGATATTAAAAAATAATACATATATGTTCTATCACTGCTTCCATAAAAGTCTGATCTATCAAATCACAAAAATAATTACACATAATAAAATTAAATACTCAAAACTTGAGCTTTTTGGTCTCCACAATTCTGCAAAAAATGCACTAAAATCAATAAAAATATCATGTCTATCCCGAAATGGTATTAATAAAAATGTATTTCCGCTCCACAAAAAAAAACGTAAGCCATCACATGGCTCCATCAACCGAAAATTAAAATGTTACGAGTCTCAAAAAATGGTGATGTCATGATCAGTTCCAGGGTTTAATCCTGTCTGCCCTTTTTCCTGGCGGATCATGTCAAGGGTTAACTTTGCTCTGCCTCATTCTTCGTTCAGGTTTGCTATTTAGCTCCTATGCATCCTTCTGGCGGTGTCAGTTATAGTTCTGCCTTCGGCGTGTGTACCTGACTCTCGTAGCCCTTGATTTGTCCTGCTGTGATCCCTGACTTGCCCTGTGTCTGTTGACTCCGTCTGTCTGCCCTTTTCCCAGCACTTCCCTGTTTGTCGGTTTGATTCATTGGTTTCAGACTTGGCTTGTATTTGGACTTGCTTATGCCTTCTGACTTTGTCTTATCTGCTCCTGACCATTGCTGAACCTCCTGGCTTGTTCCTGACCACATGTAGTTCTGATCCCTTTGGTACTTCTGCCTCTGTTTTTTTGACTCGGCTTGTCTGACCACTCTCCCGCCACTTGGTGGTGCCTGTGCGGCTGCTCTGTGGTGCTTCTCTGTGTACGCAGTCTCACTTCCCTCTCAAGCTCCCTCTGGTGGAGGTTGCTCCAAACTGCACCGCAGCACCATGACACGTGACACAATCGATTTTTTTTTTCGTCTTTCAAATTACGGCAAGCCTTTTTTTCATCACTAAAATCATTCAAAAACAGGATAACTTTTGTAATAATACTGACCCAGACAATCATAATGCCAAATCCTTTTTACCACACAGTGTTCACCGCAAAAACAATTCCCCAAAAAACAATGTCAGAATTTTGAGGGTTTTTTTTTTTTTTGTTTTTTTTTTTTTTTGCAATTTTACCACACTTGGAATTATTTTCCAATTTTCCATTACACTATGTGGCAATGTGAATAGTGCCATTCAAAAGTACAACTCATTCCATGAAACCAAGCCCACATACATTTATGTGAATGGAAATTTGCTATGTCAGAAAAGGATTTATTTCCACTGTTAATTGGATATTCTGTATAAAATCCACATTACAGGCACCATGGAAACATTGCAAAATGTACACAGGATACCCATCACTCCATCTCAGTGGGTGCATGGATAGGATACCACTTTGTGCTATAGCAAACAAAAAGGAAACCAACAATCCTTAAATGTAGATTGTGCAATCCAACAAAGTACATGACATTTTCGTCTACTCAATTAGACCTTCACTAGATGGATTGCCAGAGTTTACAAACAGCAGAAGAAGCACTTGGTGGGGAGAGTGTTAAAGGGAACCTGTCACCTGAATTTGGCGGGACCAGTTTTGGGTCATATGGGCGAGGTTTTTGGGTGTTTGATTCACCCTTTCCTTACCCGCTGGCTGCATGCTGGCCGCAATATTGGATTGAAGTTCATTCTCTGTCCTCCGGAGTACACACCAGCCCAAGGTAATTTGCCTTGCGCAGGCGTGTACTCCGGAGGACAGGGAATGAACTTCAATCCAATATTGCGGCCAGCATGCAGCCAGCGGGTAAGGAAAGGGTGAATCAAACACCCGAAAACCCCGCCCATATGACCCAAAACTGGTCCCGCCAAATTCAGGTGACAGGTTCCCTTTAACAATCGCTAGCAGGTGTGGTGCTAGAATAGAAACACTTAAAAAATATAAGATTTTTATTATATAATGGAAGCATATTTCATCATAGCCCTTATAGAAAGCAGATGAACAATCTAGTATAAGCAAATCAAATTAGTTTAAAAATTCACTAAATTTGGGATTCAAACTCACATGGCATCTGGTCACCATTTTACTGTATTTTAAAAGGCCAGGAAGGAGATTAAAGAAAAACTATACTTACCATGGCTCTCACTTATCTAGCTGTATAGCACCTGCACGATCACCAGGCACGTATACGCATCTTTTGATAGGTATGTGGATTAAAAGTTTGGAGAAATGAAATTCTAGCTTCTATAGTCAGACATAGACATAAATAATACTGTTTTGTTCAGATTCCATTTTTTTTTCAGTCAGGTCCATATGAGCCATATTTCATGGGCTTTAAGAGCCATATGATGAGAAACAATAAAAGGTGTAATAAAAAAACAGTGCACTCTCATATCCAGTGGCTCATAATATATATTATTCTCCTAGGAGCAATGTTGCGGAAGAAAAATAAAAACAGCTGAGACCATTAAAGGATTTTCCAGTGATTGTTTTTTTTACGTATTAATATTTTTTCTTACAAAAGTCCCTCACCAGACCTCTAGAGTCCATCAATCAGCCCACATAGAACATTATTGAAAACCATTTATTGGCAATGAGGAGAGCTCTCCCTTTTAACATGGTACACTTTTTTTTCTAATGCTAGTTATAATGTATTATTATATTTTGTATTATTTTACGATACATAATACCAGAGTATTTATAAATCAGTAATGTATTGTATTTCCTTTGCATGACACAGGTGTCATTTGAAGTTGACATAAACAAGAGAAGACTCCTGTGCAAGAACAATGAATGGGCCCATTTCTATTCAATTGCAACAGGCTGTTGTTTATGTGCAGACCACGCAGCCACTCATAATAACAATTTAAGTGGAATTTGCAGCTTCACGACACAGATACCGTGGAATATAATGGTGGATCACGGAGTCGAAGGCTTTGTGGTCTACCATTCAGCCTGCGCCTGTGAGCCTGAGACTCCATGCATTGCATCCGTGATGAAATCACTACATCATGTCTGCATTGTGAAGCATCAGTACTCAAACTAGCATGCAGGGTGAATGTGGGTGGGAACCTTAGTGGGGTGCTGTTGGGACCCTTATATTGAAAGGGGGCTAGCATTCGGGACTCTCATACCGAACGGGGGCCTTTCATTAGGGACCATCATACTGAGTGGGATGGGGGTGGGTTTGGCATTTGGGGCCATCATACTGAGTGGATGACTATGGGAGCATCAAAGTGAGGGGCCATAATACTGTGTAAGGGGCTGTGGGGACCATTATGCTATGTAGGGTAGGGGCTTGTTGAGTTTCATACCTAGGCGGTGATCATGCTGAGCAACTGCATCATATTGAGTTGGGGCTTTGGGAACATCATACTGAGGGGTTGTGGTAGCATCATAAGGAGCTTCCATTATTATATACTGTGTTGGGGTTGTAGGGCAATGATACTGTGTGGGGGTATCATGCTGAGTGGGGGCCATCATACTGAGTTACGGCTGTGGGGCATCATATTGGTAGGTATGATAACCTTTTTTTTTTTAGCATAATACTCTTTAATGGTATAAATATTTCACTCCCTGTTTATAAAATTTGGGAAATATGACCCCACCTAATTAGCCAAATATTTTATTTTTTAGTTTGAGTGGTAATTAAAACCTTTGCTATGGGGCCCCATGAATTTTATTTGCTCCCCTGTGTGCATACATAGCAGTTTGTCAATCTCTGCCTAATGAGACAGGGAAAGTGAGGAGTGGGCCAGGGAAAGCAAAATTCATGTATACTCCAGAATTATACATACGTTTTAAATACGCCCGAGTAGCCAATAGGCACCAATCCGTATGTACCTGCAGCTGTAATGCGCTGTCTTTACACATATGATTTAAAGGGTTTATATCAGGTTTTTATGACATTTCCTGTCCTGTCTAAAAGTCTAACATCTTCTATTACTCCATGGTCCAGTAATGCTCATGTGCTCATTGTTGTCCCTTTTGGCATTGCACGGGGGTCAACATGGACACCAGTCTGTGGCAACACAGCCCTATGTGTGTTTTGATACCTTTCCATCACAGCCAGCATTAACTTTTTCAGCAGTTTGTTCTACAGTAACTTTTCTAAGGGATCAAACCACACTGGCTAACATTTGATACCTTGGCTTATCTATGAACATTGGTTTTCCATGACCCTGTTGCTGCTTTACCAGTGTTCCTCCATTTAATAACTTTGATTAGGACTAGATATTGCATATTGGGAAAATCCCACAACACCTGCCTTTCAGGAGACCGAGAACTCAAAAAAGACATCCATGGACTTAAGGTACCTTCACAATAAACGACTTTGCAACGATAACGATAGCGATCCGTGACGTTGCAGCGTCCTGGATAGCGATATCTTTGTGTTTGACATGCAGCAGCGATCTGGATCCTGCTGTGATATCGCTGGTCGTTGCTGAAACTTCAGAACTTTATTTGGTCGTCAGATCGGCGTGTATCGTCGTGTTTGACACCAAAAGCAACGATGCCAGCAATGTTTTACAGTGGTAACCAGGGTAAATATCGGGTTACTAAGCGCAGGGCCGCGCTTAGTAACCCGATATTTGCCCTGGTTACCATTGTAAAAGTAAAAAAAACCAAACAGTACATACTCACCTTCTGTTGTCTGTCACACGTCCCCCGGCCGGCCGTAAAGTAAAAGCAGAGCACAGTGGTGACGTCACCGCTGTGCCATGCCTTACGGCCGGCAATCACAGTCAGTGCAGGAAGCAGACGCCGGGGGACGTTACAGACACCGGAATGTAAGTATGTAGTGTTTGTTTTTCTTTACATTTACACTGGTAACCAGGGTAAACATCGGGTTACTAAGCGCGGCCCTGCGCTTAGTAACCCAATGTTTACCCTGGTTACCCGGGGACTTCGCATAGTTGGTCGCTGGAGAGCTGTCTGTGTGACAGCTCTCCAGCGACCACACAGCGACGCTGCAGCGATCGGCATCGTTGTCGATATCGCAGCAGCGTCGCTTAGTGTGAAGGTACCCTTACTTTGGTCTGGACAGTCTGTGTAGCAGATCCCTGGGGCACCCTACCTTTCACCAGAAGCAAGGTTATATGCCCTTCGTAGTAGGGGTCCTTGAGTTGCAAGTACAGAATAGCTGTTGGTCAGTGGTCTGTTTTGAGAAAAAAATGTAAATGTGCCAGGTCAGGACTAGAGAGATAAGGGCAAGGATAAAATCAAGGGAAGCAGGGCTCACATGCAGGAAAATTGAGTTAGAGAGAGTGAGAGTAAGACTTAAAATTTAACTCATTAGCAGCCAAATACTTACATTGCTAACATCTTTGCAACAGAGAAGCAACATTTTTTTTTTTAAAGTTATATTACGCTCTGCAGACACTATTACATTGTGTGTCTGGTTAAATATGAAAAAATTGGTGAAAGGTACTCTTTAAATAGAGCCCCTAGAGCACCCATTGGCTCCTGATTAACCCCTGATTAACCATGACTAGCTAAAGGAATTGCCAATTACTGATGCTGACAGCCCTGTCAATCATGCTAGCTGCAAATGCCATCTGCCAAAACAAGAGGCACTATTCCCACTACCTACAGGAATGGAATCGTTGATGGCGAAAGTGGGAGAGGGGGCAGGTAGTTTGTCACATGATCATTTTGGAGAAGTTCTCACCTATTTATCTAACTTTCACAATTTCGAAGTTACTCAGATCCTTACCCTTGTCAATGTATCTACTTCCTGCAGGTTAATTAAAAGAACTGATCATTCAGTTGCTGATAATATATCCCATCCCATGACTTTTGATTTTAACGTTATGGTTAATTGTGTATGTTATTATTTATGTTACTTATGATAATGATAAAAAATATCATTTTGACCACATAATTATAATTTTTTTAATTTGATGGCCCATTGGAATTCACTATACATTATCTCATACATATGGATTTAGCTAGCCCAAATTAATTTCTAAAATCAAGGTCAAATTCCTTAAAGCATGACAAGCTTGTGGATTGCATGTTGTCCGAATCATGAGTCCTTGTTGCAAGTCAGTTTTAGCTTGATGGTCTTTCTGGAATAAAAAATACATAAAACAGGCTAAACCATTCTTTCTTATAAGTGTGAATAGATAAACCTCTGCAAAGCTTTTTGCAGCGGTATTGCGGAGCATGTATGTTGTCTCTTTTACTTGGGGGGGGGGGCAAAAACATGCATTTACTTTCAGGGGAAGCAGACACATTTAAATCCCTGCTGAGCCGTGGGCAGAGAAAGATGAGCTGTCTAGAAAGCATTTTCTCTCTTTATAATACTTTAAAAAAATCCTTGGACCGCGTTGTGCATTGCAATGCTAGGATTCAGCAGTGTAAGAGCACATCAGGGCATTGAGGGAAAGCTTAATGTGTTCTCATTAGTGAACAATGGGGGCGGGGTGGAAACAGAGCAGTGAGGGAGGAGGTGAAAGGAAAAGGAGGGGGAGTACTTCTGTGGGTATGGCGGAGAGATGGACCACTCTGGGAAGCATTACAATTTTGTGCCTTCTCACTTCTATTCCCCAAGTCCCTCGGCTTTACATGGTTTTTTCACAGACAGTTCAGAAAAATACCTCCCAAGTCTCGTGTAAAGAGAGTTGTGTCGTACATAGCTGCTTACGGTTTAACAATTTCCTTGCTTATGCCTTTTCATTATCAGAACTCAATGCATTCAGTTTTAGAATCAATATACTAAATCCTCTTGGTATTTATGACAGGAAATCATACAATATATTGTATGTTAGTATCAATGGAACAGATCTTATAAGTAGCTCAATTCAATTAATGACCATTACAGCATATTTGGTTAGATGTACGGGTTTATAAAGCAGACCATTCCACAATCTCATAGACAATAATATTAATAGAACATGATAATGTGTTGAGGACTAGTGAACAATACAGAGCACGCTCAGCCTACATTGCCAATAAAACTTCAATCTCATAAATCGGTGGCTAGCTCCTTCATTATGGAGCTGCCAGTGACATTTTCACTATGGGCAGCCTAATATATATTTGATGAGATCTTTATTCTAAACTTGTAAGAGATGTCCAATGACATCATCTTCAATGCTAAGCAATCTGTTACGTCACCACAATTTATATTTGGTCTTAATAATGAGATTGTTTGATTTTTGGTAGAGCAGTGAAAAAGATTAAAGAAGCACTCACACCAAAATTTGTATCATCTTAACCCCTTCATGACCTTGGGATTTTCCGTTTTCCCGTGTTCGTTTTTCACTCCCCTCCTTCCCAGAGCCATAACTTTTTTATTTTTCCGTCAATTTGGCCATGTGGGGGCTTATTTTTTGCGGGACGAGTTGTACTTTTGAACGACATCATTGGTTTTACCATGTCATGTACTGGAAAACAGGAAAAAAATTCCAAGAGCGGTGAAATTGCAAAAAAAGAGCAGTCCCACACTTGTTTTTTGTTTGGCTTTTTTGCTAGGTACACTAACTGCTAAAACTGACCTGTCATTATGATTCTCCAGGTCAGTACGAGTTCATAGACACCTAACATGACTAAGTTATTTTTCACCTAAGTGGTGAAAAAAAATTCCAAACTTTGCAAAAAAACAATAAATAAATAAATTGCGCCATTTTCCGATACTCGTAGCATCTCCATGTTTCATGATCTGGGGTCGGTTGAGGGCTTATTTTTTGCGTGCCGAGCTGGCGTTTTTAATGATACCATTTTGGTGCAGATACTTTTTTTTGATCGCCCGTTATTGCATTTTAATGCAATGTCACGGCGACCAAAAAACATAATTCTGGCGTTTCGAATTTTTTTCTCGTTACGCCATTTAGCGATCAGGTTAATGCTTTTTTTTATTGATAGATCGGGCGATTCTGAATGCGACGATACCAAATATGTGTAGGTTTGATTTTTTTTTAATTGATTTATTTTGATTGGGGCGAAAGGGGGGTGATTTAAACTTTTATATTTTTTTTATTTTTTTCAAATTTTTTTTAACTCTTTTTTTTTAACTTTTGCCATGCTTCAATAGCCTCCATGGGAGGCTAGAAGCAGGCACAGCGCAATCGGCTCTGCTACATAACAGCGATCATCAGATCGCTGCTATGTAGCAGAAAATCAGGTGTGCTGTGAGCGCCGACCACAGGGTGGCGCTCACAGCTGCCAGAGATCAGTAACCATAGAGGTCTCAAGGACCTCTATGGTTACAATTCTAAAGCATCGCCGACCTCCGATCATGTGACGGGGGTCGGCGATGACGTCATTTCCGGCCGCCCGGCCGGATTAGGTGGTTAAATGCCGCTGTCTGCGTTTGACAGCGGCATTTAACTAGTTAATAGCGGCGGGTGAATCGCGATTTCACCCGCCGCTATTGCGGGCACATGTCAGCTGTTCAAAACAGCTGACATGTCCCAGCTTTGATGAGGGCTCACTGCGGAGCCCTGCATCAAAGCAGGGGAGCTGACCTCGGACGTACTATCCCGTCCGAGGTCAGTAAGGGGTTAATATATTGTAGTCATCATATTATAAATCACTGTGCACTTACAATTGCTCCTTTTGCCTTTCTACCCTCTAATTTTATTTTCCATTAGGTCTATGACATCACGTGATTAAAAACTGACTAGCTGACTCCTCCAAATCTCTATGTAGAAACAGGAAGTCTCTTTTGTATTTTAATTTTGTAAGTCATTCTAGTCTTCAACTCCTGACCAAGCTCCCCTGCCAGGGACTTCTGTTGTGATGGCTCATGCAGAGAAAAGAGACTTCCTGTTTCAACATTGAGTTTAGAAGGATTCAGACAGTCGTTTTTCAATCATGTGATGTCATAGACCTAATGGAAAAGAGAAGGAATAACTGAGTAGAAGCACAAAACGAACAATTGTAAGTACACAGTGCTATATAACATGATGACTGCAATATATTAAGACGATAACATTTTTGATGGGAGCTTCTTTAAAGGGAACCTGTCACACCCAGACGTTTTTAACTAAAAGAGCCACCTTGTGCAGCACTAATGCTGCATTCTTTCAAGGTGGCTCCTTTAGTTGGGGTCCCTTCCAATGCTGAAATATTAGTTTTTATAATTTGCCCCTCATATCTGTAGTCTGTCAGGGGGGCATGTCTTTTCCCCTCAGACACAAACGCCTCCCAGCCATCCCAAAACTTCTCTGTGCGCCGGGTGCCACTTCCTCTGCAGTCATTAACATCCCCGGCTCCTGCGCTGTAAGTTTTTTTTCGGGTATGCACAGTTTGAACTGCCCTTCGACTCCCATCACATGATGGGAACTTACAGCGCAGGCGCCAGGGACCTTAATGACTGCAGAGGAGGCGGCACCATGTGCACGGAGGGGCTGAAGGATGGCTGGGAGGCATTTGTGTCTGAGGGAAAAGACATGCTCCCCGGACAGACTACAGGTATGATGGGCAAATTATAAAAACAAATATTTCAGTGTTGGAAGGGACCCCAAATAAAAGAGCCACCTTGACAGAATGCAGCATTAGTGCTGCACGAGGTTGCTTTTTTAGTTAAAAACTCCGGGCGGGGGGGTGACAGGTTCCCTTTAAGATGTGGAAAATGTAGACCAATTTACTGCTTACCTTTTTCCTGACTATGCTGGCTTATTTACACATAGTAAAGTATTAAAATATACCTATTATTAATAATTCATTGTAAAAACCAGATATCAGACAAAATGACAACACACCAACACATACATAAAAAACAGGCTCATAAAATTCTATAGCTATCAAGCCCCAAATATGGCACAATGTTTCCTTTGAGTTGACTCCAAAGGTAATCCTGATGATCTGGGGATGGGAAGTGGGTAAACAGAGCACTCAGAATCTCAGGTTTTGGGAGGCACTGGGGATATGGTCCAATACCTGAGATTCTGAGTGGTGGGCTATGATTTGTCATCTCAAAGACCGGGACACTGTATGTGACGAAGTGATGAGCATAAACCCAGGTGAGATTGTTCCCTTTGTTTTACAGGCTCTTTGTTTCATAGAGTATATGTTCATGCGTATGCACATATAGGATTTATACAGTGGCATAAAACACAATTATTGGCACTACTTAGCTTGCACAAATATGTTGATAGATAGTGCAGTAAGGAAATATTGTGCCATATTTGGGGCTTGATAGCTATAGAAATCTGTGAGCCTGTTTTTTATGTATGTGTTAGTGTGTTGTCATTTTGTCTGATATCTGTTTTTTATAATGAATTATTAATAAAAGGTATATTTTAATACTTTAATATTTTTACCACTACCTTGCTATAATTTCAGTTTGGTTTGGTAGATTTTCTTGTCTTGAGTTGACTTATTTACCCATAGCCATAAACATTTTCCGGAAGTCTTTAATTTGCTGAGACAGTCTTACGAACAGGAGCACAAGTCTTGTGCACCAGACCACATTAATTAAATCAAGCAGAAAAGTGTCTTTTCTTGGGATTTCCTTAGTGGGGCTTAATTGTCTCAAATTTTGGCTTTTAAATGTTGGTAAATATATGAGTTCATTTTTCACAATAGTGAATTTTTTTCTTTCAAAGTCTATATGCAGATTCTACATGATACTAGTCTTGATGATGTAAAGGAATCTTGTTCAAAAGCTCATATGAGAACCATGAAGGATATGACAAATTAATCATAATTTCTTATGGCCTGATCCAGATTTTTACACCAACTGACTCATAATGAATCCATAAGGTATCTGTTAAGTATTCATTTTAACTGCATAGAATGATACGACATGATTACATAAATTACTAAAATGAGGGATCTCAGTCCTTCCTCACCCGCATACCTCTAGAAGGTAGGAGTTGCATGTATTTAATTGTCACTTAAACTGTAGTTTTAATTCTTATTTCATGAATAAATTAAAATAATCAACTTTGTAATATATCTTATCACTATTGATTTGTAAAACAATAATTAAAACATTGATTACTCTTTAAAGGTGTTGTCCTCTACTAGATCTAAATGTTTAGCAACAATACAATAAGAAAGCCTAACCTCACCTTTCGTGCCGGCGCTGTTACAGCAGTATCGGCATTTGCGATCCTGGGGCTCTCGTACATGTGTTGTGACACGTGATCCCAGCACTCAGTCAGGGCTGGGGTCGCTGTCCCCACCTTCATGCAAACTGAACATGAAGAGGAAGTCAGGGCTGCAGTTGATATTTAACTACTTCTTCATGTTCAATTCGAAGGAATGTGAGACAGTGATGCCAGTGGTAATTGGGTGCCGGGCGTCACGTGTCACGATAACCGCAGAAGAGCTTGGTAACCGCGAGTGCCAACATGGAATGGCACCTGCTTGGGAGGAGAGTACAAGCTTTTTTTATTTTATCAGGGTCAAGCATTTACATCAAGAAGATCCTAGTAGTGGACAATCCCTTTAAGTATTTTTCTATTGAAGTATCTATCTATTGAGTATTCTCATAACTAGAGGGAAGCATGTTGTTAATCGGATGATTGAGTGTGAGTCAAATTTCCTGAAATTTCCTGTGGTTTCTTGATAATTTGACATTTTGCATTGCTATGTGCACTTCCCCATAATGTCCTGCAGTTATGACATGCTCCAGATTATCATACTTTGTACACTGGTGGTCAGTACCTGGGCCATTACAGATTAGCGGTTCCTAGTGGAGCCCAGGTTATACTACAGAGTTGTATTTCATCTCCAGAGTCACTGGAAAGGTCACTCTCTCTTGTAGAGTGTAAGCTCTTATGATCAACAGGGTTCTCTCTCCTCTCTTTTGTAGCATGTAAGCTTTAGCGCCTTCATGACCTTTGATGTACCCATACATTATGGTCAGGTTGGGGTTACCGACCTTTGATGCACAGAAGCTGTGCCCATGGGGTCGTCACCGGGAGCTCGATTTATGTGATGGCCGAGCCCCGGGTGTCACTGCCAGAAGCAGTGCCCACATCGCTCTTGGCTATTTAACCCCTTAAAACCAAGATATCTGTTGCAGCATTTGAGGGGCTAGGAAAGGGAAATGATTGGCAAACCATGCAACCTCTTTGTGAAGGCCCAAATTGCTTACCCCCAACTTTTGATAAACCGAAAGAGGGAGGAATTTTGACCATGCCCCTGGCAACACCCAAATCTATGCCCATTTACCTTTTCTTTCTACTCTGGCAGGAGGAAATTCTGGAGGTTTGTGACAGTGAGAGAAATTCAGGAGACGCCCGAGACTGCAGAGCTTAGACCGAAATACAGGACTGTCCACTGTGCAGGATGGTTGGGATCAGTGGCATATCTAGGGGGGCAGCCGGGGCATGTGCCCTGGGCACAGCTGGCAGGGGGCGCAGTCGGGCCACCTAATGCAGTGGTCTGCAGTGTCTCCCCTGGCAGCTGCATTCTGCCGCCCCCTGGACTGGGAGTCAGCTGCTCTCTGTGCCGACTGTCAAGTTGACCACCAGCACAGAGAAGCTGCAGCGCATCGGCTCCCAGTATTCAATTGTACTCGTATCTTACAGACACGAGTACAATTGAAGATCTGACTGCAGTGACTAGAACGGAGGTGATTTTGGGAGGTAATGATGTCACCAGAAGGGGCGGGGCCTTCTTCAGTCCACCGAGTCCAGTGAAGACACCATAGCAGGAAGCGGCTGAGGCTGCTAGAGGACTGAGGGTCTGCAGCATGGAGCCATGTGAGGAGAGGACCGAGGTGTGTGAGGAATGGGGGGATGATGATGAGGGGCTGTGTAGTGGATGATGAGAGGCTGTGTGGGGATTGGAGGGATAATGAGGTGCTGTGTGGGGAATGGGGGGATGATGAGGGGCTGTGTAGTGGATGATAAGAGGCTGTGTGGGGAATGGGGGGATGATGATGAGGGGCTGTGTAGTGGATGATAAGAGGCTGTGTGGGGAGTGGGGGGATGATGGGGGGCTGTGTGGGGAATGGGGGGATGATGAGGGGCTGTGTGGGAGAAGGGGTGATGATGAGGGGCTTTGGGGGAGAAGGGGGGTGATAAGGGGCTGTATGGGGTGATGGGGAGCTGTGTGGGGAATGGGGGGATGAGAGGCTGTGTGGGTGATGATGAGGGCCTGTGTGGGGAATGGGGGGATGATGAGGGTCTGTACAGGTGATGATGAGGGCCTGTGGGGAATGGGGGAATGATGGGGGCCTGTATGGGGAATGGGGGGATGATGGGGGCCTGTGTGGGGAATGGGGGAGTGATGAGGGGAGGTGTGGATAATGGGGGATGATGAGGGGCTTTGTGGGGATGATTAGGGGGAGATGGGGTTGATGAGGGGCTGTGGGATGTGTGCAGACACAGTATGGGGAGTCAGGTGAGCAGGCAGTATAGAAAGTGAGGGGGTAAATATATGAGGAGACAGTATGGTGAACAGGAGGGATGTGAGAGGAGACAGTATAAGGAGGGAGGGGAATAGTGTGAGGAGACAGTATGGGGGGAGAAAAGTGAGTGAGTACAGAATAGAAACTGAGTAGTGGGGGCGTAGCATGGAGGGACAGTGTAAGGGCACAGCCAGGAGGGGACCAAGGAGTGTACCAAGGAGGGGAAGTGTGATGAGAGAGTACAGTATAAATACTGGACCCTATAGGGGGGACAAAGTGTGAGAAGACAGTGTGAAGAGGGGGCCGGTATGGAAAGGAGAGGTCAGTGTGAAGAGCATGTACCATAAGTAGGACAGTGTGGAGTCATGTTTTGTGCAGACAATATAGTGAGGGACAATTCTTTAATTCAGGAGCATTATAATGACACTTCTATCTTTAAGGGCATCATGTGGAGATTTTCTGCAAAAGAGCGGAGAGGATGGAAGTCTGCAGAGATGAGCTGTGGATGAGAAAACTCATCATGGGGTCTGGACAAGATGAAGAAATGAAGGAGATCGGCTCCAGAGACGATGTCATCTATAAGGTACCTGGATGTAAATGTTATTTGTGAAACTAACATGTTTTTATTTATGTTACGAGCATTAAAGGGGATGTCCAGGTTTGTAATGAGTCTGCAGTCATTATTTGTGACTGCAGACTTCTGAATTCTCACAGTGCGCACTGCTCGCTGTCGGGATTTTCTCGTGCCGGCGATTTTACATATGTGCGGTCATGTGCTGACTAGACATGTGTGGCCTCACTCAATGTAAATGAACTGAGTGAGACCGGGCACGTCTAGTCGGAAGGTGGTCAGAAGTATACAAATCACATGCTTGTGCTGACATGACTGTCCACCAGCAAGGGAGAATCATAAAAGTGTGCAGTGCATGTGTTTTGAGAATTCAGAAGCTGGCGATGTCAGGATTCAGCTCTGCAGGTTCCAGTAGTCGTCACATGGACACTTCACTCATATGCGATTTTCATACTTATGGTCCTGTGAAAACGAGCTTCTCTTCTGGTTCTCTCAGTTTTTCACTGAACATTGAGAGCATTAGGGAGAGAAGCTCATCGGTACATGACTGAGTGTGCAAATCACATATGTCCAGGGGGGGGCGCCAAATGAATCTTTGCCCCGGGTGTCAGAAACCCTAGATACACCTCTGGTTGGGATGATGAACAGATTGATGCATGGGACTCTGGTGCAGTGTCCAGGTCAGCGCTACCTGGTGGATGGATGGAAGACATGTAAATTTCTTTTGTATGGCTCCCGAAGGATGGTATAAATATCCAAATGGCCCTTGGCAGAAAAAAGATTCCTCACCCCTGGTTTAGATGATTGCCAAACATGTTTGCTGACTGTACCCAAACCACATTAAATTCAATGGGAGGCAAAACCAAACATATACACAACAACTTAACAGCTAAAATTAGGGGCAGACACGATGAAGAGTAGCATCAATTGACCCACAGTAGAAATTTGCAAATGGCACAGCAGCAGTCAGCCATGGGCTATGCATGAGGTATCAGGATCTAGGCCAGAATTTACAGCTTTGAGTTGAAGCTTCAATGTGGACCTGGTGGCTAAGGGAGGGGCCTAAGCCTTCTTAGCTGGGAGCCCTGATACCTCATGCAATAATTTTCTTTTTCCAGTCACACATCAGGTGGCACAAACATTAGTTTCATAGAGTACTATTGGTACAAAAATGTAAGGAAAGTAATACAGGTAGTTGACTGAAAGTAAGTGCAGGCTTGTCTATCTGGGAGGTCTACTTGGAGTCTCCACATTTAAAAAAAATTATTGTTACACATCGTTAAAGTGGCCTCAATTTCCACAGAGTAGAAACAGTATAATAGGCCTCTAGCACACCTTCTATTATAGGCAACCCACCAGATGGAGACCCAACTTCGAGTCTACTCTTTCAGGGTACAGCCTGATATGCATTTCCATCAGGAAACCACCAGCAGTGCTCAAGACACGTTCAGAGAGAACACTGTCTGCCCTGCACGACAAAACCTCCAAGGCATGACAGGCGAGCTCAAGCCAATCTTCCATATTTTAAGACAAAATGCATGAGGGTCCAACACCCCCTAATGGCATTGATATTGAGCTCCAGATACTCCAGCACCAACCTCTCCAGTCGTTCACAACGTGTCAGACTTGTACTCTGTTCTGCTGGTGCACGGGTCGGTCTAAAAAAATGTATGAAACAATTCACAGAAATTGCTTATGTCACTTACACTGCTGCTGTTAATATTTCTGCGACAGCGCTTTGACTTTCCTGGGGTTGGATGTTTAGAACTAGGATGTACACTGTGTGTCTCACTGCTGTCTTGTGGAAAAACACTCTTAGGCCTGTGTCACACTCAGCGTAGGGAAATACGGTCCGTATTTTACAGGCGTAATACGCATAAATGTTCCCAAAATAGTGATCCGTATGTCATCCGTAGGCAGGGTGTGGCAGCGTATTTTGCGCATGTACTTCTGCGTATGTAATCCGTATGACATCCGTAATGCTTTATTTTCTCGCAACCTTACAAAATTGACATTTAATGGTTTTCAGGGCTGAATTTTATTTAAATCATCATCACCAACCCTATTTAAAGCCTCTGCAACAGGTGGCACACTCCCATCTGGCCATTTTGTGGGTGTGCATCTGTTGGTGTATTGTTGTTATGTTGGCACCATGTCTGAGTTGCTGCATTTCACCACAACTCAGCGGGTGTTATTTAACTGGGTGTTGTCTCGTCGCTTTGGCCAGCCATACCCCGTGATAGTGGATCCGCGAAGGAGGAGAAGAATGTGGGTGCATCCACTTTTGAGACAACGCGTCAGTAAAGGACATTTTCAGAGGCTGTATAGAGCTCTGCGGGCACATCCTGACAAATTTTATCTTTGCTGTCGAATGTCAATACCAACCTTTGACATCTTGTTTTGGTACAGTACGTCCAGGACTAACATTACAGGACACCAGGATGCGAAAATGCATATCCGCAGAGGAGCGTCTTCTCCTTACCTTACGGTATGAATTCACCATCCTCACATACTGTATGTTGATGATGTTTTCTTTTTCATGTTGTTTCTTAGCAGCTCCATAAAATTATATGTGTAAATTAGAGACAAAGCTGATACAAAATATGTATTTACAATGTTCAATTACATACCCAGTGAAGATTTAGCAAGTTACACTGTTTTTCATGCCTTTTTACATTTCTGATGTCTTTTTTTTAACTGTTTTTTTTTTTTTTTTTTTTTACTTAGCTAATCTTATTTGGTCTGCACTTTCAGCTTCCTGTCAACTGGATTGACCTATGGCAGACTACATCTGGAGTTTCTCATCGGACGATCCACTATTTCTGGCATTGTGCGGGCAACATGTATGGAAATATGGTCAAAACTCCACGAACTTGTCATGCCTGAGCCAAAAATGGATGATTGGCTCAAAATAGCCCGTGGATTTAATGTCACTTGCCAATTCCCTCACTGCATCGGAGCCCTGGATGGGAAACATATCAGGGTGCGTAAGCCGCCGAACTCGGGCACTCAATTCTTTAATTATAAGCAATTTTTCTCTGTAGTTCTGTTAGCTGTAGTTGACAGTAACTACAGGTTTATAATTGTAGATATTGGGGCCTATGGGCAAACTGGAGACTCTAGGGTCTTCAATTCGTCCATTATGGGTTGGCGGCCACATAAAAATCAGTTTGACCTCCCCCCATCACAACAACTCCCAGTCTCCAATGCTGAAGCCGTGCCATATGTTCTTGTGGGAGATGAGGCCTTCCAATTGACGAGACATGTGATGAGGCCTTATCCCTGGTGCAACCTGGACCACCGGCGGCGGGTGTTTAATTTGAGGCTTTCTAGGGCGCGGCGAATGGTGGAGTGTGCCTTCGGGATTCTGTGTGCCAAATGGCGTGTCCTCCAGTCTGTCATTCAACTGAGTGAGGATAACAAAGTAATAAAAGCGTGTGTTGTTTTACACAATTTTACGTGACATCATGATTGCTCCTCAGCTGATAGTGTTCAAGACATGTTGCCCAATGTGGGTAGTCCTACACCACATGGCCCTCCTCCTCCGCGTCCCCTTTCTGGCCTAAAAGTGAGGGATATTTACACAAATTATTTTGTTTCTCCTCAGGGTGCTACTCCCTGGCAGGATTATGCTGTATCTCAGTTGTAATTGTTGCTTTTATTCCTATACTATATATATATATATATATATATATATATATATATATATATATATATATATATATATATATATATATATATATATATATATATATATATATATATATAAAATTCTACATTGATTTACTGAACTATATGTGTTGATTTGACTTAATTATTAGCTTTATATGAACATAATGATTGGCTATGATGTCATAATGATTGGAGAAACAGAAAGAATTTGGCTTGCAAAATAGTTTTTATAAATGATTGGTTTTTCCAATTTTAAACTTTCATTAAACATATTGCCAGCATGTCTTTTGTGGCCAATAAAACTTTGCCAGAAAAAAAACAATAAACAAAGAAACACATTGCTATCACAGCAGATTATCAAATTGTGTGTATTTCACACACAATTTGCAACAACAAAAACCCTTTTTTAGAGATTATGATATGTTGGTGGAGGTGATGGCGGCAGTTCAGGTTGCTGCTCTTGTGGCCTTTGTTGGCCCAAGTGCTCTTCACCCTGTTGTTGTGCTCTCTGTTGGGCCTGCCCCAAAATCTGGCCCTGCTCAGATTGACCACTTGAGTACTGGCCATAAGGGTTCATACTATGGGAATCATGACGATAATATAAGTTGTGTGTGTCATAACCCCCCCGCCACCAATATGACCATGTTGTCCAAACCCAGGTTGGGACCAGCCTCCAACACTGGGTCTAGACAAGTGGCCATATTGGTAAGGTTGATGTAAGGATGCCATTGGGACATTGGTGGGTCCTGTTGGGGATAGGGTTGAGGTGTAGTCCCACGTGGAGGAGGTGCTGCAGATCCCTCTTGAGCATGCACTGGTTGATTTCTTGGCATACGTAAGAGGTTAAATGGTGACATCTGCCAACTCTCAATGCACTCAAATTGTTAGGGTCATTTGGGGGTGTGCATGCATCAAGAAGGATCTGCATGCACCCTCTCACACGTAGCCTCACCTCACGGGGAATGGGACAGAGATACCGGGCCAGGCTGCACGCAAATGACTCATCACCCTCATCCTAAGTAGCCCATGCCAAATAATTTAAGACACCAGTGTCCACATTTCTTTTGCTTGCACTAAGCTCTCTCCTTCTGCGGCCACGGCGTGAGGTCACAGCAGGCTATGGTGAGACCTCAAGAGGAACAGTTGGGCTGCTGCTGTTGCCAGTATCCTCGGGCATCAGTGAAGCTGGGTCATCTGTGGATGGTGCTGCAACATCAGGACCAGGTGGATGAGAAACCAGAGGGGCATCCGAAGATGGATCTGGAGGGAGAATCCTAGAAGGAGCCATAGATGGTCCAGCCAACTCTTCTCCCTCACCAACAGGATCTTTGAGTGCCTCTGAATCTGAACCTGTTGTCTCCCTCTCCTCTGTTGAGTTCTATAATTTGAATAAGATTACAAAAATAAAAAATTACAATCATCTATGCCCATTCCTAACATATATGTATTGTGATGTGTGGTTTGTACTTACGGTCTGAGATCCATACTGAGATCCAGAAAGGACAGCCGGTCAAAATAAATGTATTTTCGTTTAGCAGGAGCAGATGAGCCACTCCTGGACCCCGCTGCTGCCTTTCTCTTCGGTACTGGTCACGAATGCTTCTCCAATGTCTCATAACATCTTCCACTGTAATGACAGAGAAGAAAATAATGTCTAAGGACATTGTACACATTGGTAACACAAGGTGTCATTGATTTCACAGATTTAACTAGGCCCTATTGTAAGCTGCATTTCTAACTTAATATCTGCAATTAGCAAAATAAATACACACAAATACCACAATCCCATAAAAGGGGGACACCGTAGAATGTAAGTACACAAGAACAGGGTTCTGTCCCCTCTAGACCAGTCTGTCATTGTCAATTTGCTAACTGTAAGCAACATCTATAAATGTTGTACGTAACCCCTTTATTATGTCCTGCACCACTACAGAAATGCTGCAGTATACATTCAAAATCAGGCTAACATAAATATAACTGTGAGCAAATATTGCTCTTACTGCAGTCTGTAATCTGAAATAGCTGATAATCAGGAGTGTACTTACTTAGTTACCTCTGTCCCTCACGTGGCCGCTGGTCATAATTTGGTAAAAGGATCCCACAAATGCTCCTCCAAGCAGCCTCTTTCCTAGCCCGGATGGCATAATTGGCATCCCGTTGGTCCAAAATCTCGGGCCTTTCCTGGACCAGGACCAGGAGCATATCCACATTTATGAGGTTTGCCATGCTGCTTGCAACTCCGTGGAGGCGAGCGCCAGATTTCCGGGATGTCTGTCTGGCTTTTTCAGCTAATTAGCATGTCTGTGCTTCCTGATTGAGGGCTTGGCACATTTCCTGGCACATGGAGATGTCTGGTGTATTTCTCGCAAGTCACACTGCTGGTCCGTGTGTAATCCGTATTTTTCTCGCCACCATTGTGGAGCGGCCCCCAAACGCAGGGCAGCGGGGTACTCGGTACCGGGTCTCTCTCAGTTCTGGGGATGTCACGGTGGCCTGACCCAGTCCGTGGCCCTGATAAGGGGCGCCCAATAAGAGGTGTAGATGATGGTGTAGGTCGCAGTAAATAACGAGGACACAGGGTTGCAGTCTCTTTACCTCTTTACTGAAGGCTTCGGCATCCGCAATCCAGAGCACTGCTAACAGGGTTGGCTGAGACCGGCCGGTCCGAAGGCACACCCAGAGTTCCCTTTGCAGGTGGAAATCAGTAGCCTACCTACTAGCGCCTGGGTGTTGTAGTACATCCCTGCTGAGCACCACGGGATAGTCCTCACAACTGTCGTGTATGTTTCTGTTCTTTCTCTCTCCGTCCCCCAGATGATATTTATAGGACGACGCACCCGTATGACGGGGTAGGCCTGGAGTTATTTTATAGGGACCCTAGAGACGCCCCTCTCCCACAATTGCCTCCGTTGTCTTCATTAGGTGAAAAAGGTGAGACAGCCAACCTAAAGTTAACTACCCTGCCATTGGTTCGAAGTAATGCGAAGAGTCTATTACTTCCTCGGCGTTCCGGCCGCCAGCTACGTGCCTCAGTAGGATGTTGCCGATCTCGGGGCACAACTCCTACTGGTTCTATCGCCTTTGTGCTGTGAACTCGTTTCTCACTTCTCCACAATATCCTTTGCTTCGTGTCCTTTCTTAAGATGCCGCCGCAATGAGGTGCAGGCACGGCTCCGTAACGATCTGTCCTTTGCTAGGCCTCTGCCAGGATCCCACCTCTGACAGGGACCCCCTGAATCTTCCCAAGTAACGCTCACCTCTCACTAGTTGTTACCTGGGCAAAACCCAGTCAGCTTCTCTCTAACTTCCTATCCAACCCCCAGTTTTACCAAAGTGTGAGGAGTGGCCTAATACATAGAACCTTTTGCTCCCCCTGGTGGCCAGAGTGTGAAGTGTAATGTGTGACTGTGATACCTGGTCAGGTGGACTCTTTTAGTGCAATCAGACGTACCATCACTCCCCTTAGCGGCATAGCGACGTTACTGCAACGACCAGGTCTCTGGGGCGCCGCAATTGACTTTCATTGGCGGATTTTTTGTGCAATACGCTGACAAACGCAGCATGCTGCGATTTTCTACAGCTGTAAAATACGACCGAGAAATACGGCAGATAGGAGCTGCCCCATAGAAAATCATTGGTCCGTGTGCAATGCATAGTTTTTGCGCCTCTCATACGTCCGCAAAACTCGCTAGTGTGACGCCGGCCTTATTTGTATATTATCTACAAGCATGTTTCCATACTCCAGCATGCACATGTCCCTTTCCAGGGGTGGAAACATCTGGCTAAATTTACTCTTGTACTGTGGATATAACAGTGGCAAACCGGTAGTCAGCACTCTTTCTAACACTAACAATACAGGCATCATATTGAAGTTAGGACAGAAGGAATGTGCTCATGTGTCAGGCACTTAAATGAGGTCCAAGTCCATGGTGTGTTGATAGCGGGGTAACATTCAAGGTTGCTTCCTTCAACCCCCTACACCAACCATGCACAACAGAGTGCTTCTACTGACTGCTGTGCGTCCATCACCTCTTCCTCCAAGTCCTCCTCCATTTGTTCCTTGGCTACTGCACCTTCACCAGCAGTTCATCTGGTACCCCTCGATCGCTGTAAGCACCCCTCCCATGGCACCCGCCTGTGCGACGATAGTCCAGAAATTTGAGATATTGTTATCCCTTCTGCATCCTCCTCTGCTTCCACCTCTTCCTCTGGGACCACCACCTCCTCACGCAGACTGTTCAAAAGGTGCTACAGCATGTACAGTAGATGACCAGAATACTGATTTTGATAATGGCATCATCAGTGCTAACTATCTTAGTAGCCATTTCAAAACTGTGCAGAAGGATGCAGAGGTCCTTCATCTGTGCCAACTCCGCAAGTAAGATTGGCACCATGTCCGGACTGCGTCAGCCCAGGCTATGTAAAAGGACATACTGCACCAGGGCTCATCACTGCTGCCACAGTCGCTGCAACTTTTACAGACTGGAATTCCACTATGTCGCAATATCGCAAATCAAACGGTTAACCAGTAGGCCAAAATACCTCTCTAGCGATATACGTTCATGAGTGTGCACACAGTGACCATGCTTTCTGCAGCAGTACATCCACGCCGGGATAGTGGTGGAGAAATTGTTGTATCACCAGGTTGAGGATGTGAGCCATGCAAGGCACGTGTGTAAGGTAGCCCAGGCATAGGGCTGACACCAGGTTTGCACCATTATTGCACTCGACCTTCCTTTAGTGGATACAGCCATTGCATTAACTCAGCCTGGATTCCTGTCCTCAACTCTAGAGCTGTGTGACTGCAATCTCCAAGGAATATTAATTTAAAAACTGCCTGATTGAGGTGAGCCATGGCTTTGCAGTACACAGGTGGGAGAGATTCTATCTGCACTGTTGGAACGCATGTGTGATTAAGAGAGAGGTCGAGGACACAGGTGGAGGTCCTAGAGGAGGAGGAGAAGTCAGTGGAGGAACTGTTAGATATAGAGGTTTGCAAGTCTTGGGGATTCAAAACTTGTGGAGCAGCCCTTTGACCGCCTGCCTCTGCAACATGCTGGTGTAGCGCAGGCTCAGATTTCTTAGGCTGGGTTCACATTGCGTTAATGGGTGATCGCTAACGGACAGCGTTGCACGGCGAAAATGTCGCAATTAACGCCGTGCAACGGGTCCGTTAGCGCACCCATTGACAGCAATGTTAATTTCGCCAGCAGCGCATCACTAGCGCGTGCCTTTTTCGGCTCGCGCTAGTGATGTGCCGTTCTTCTGTGACGCGCCTCGGACGCTGCTTGCAGCGTCCGCGGCGCACCCGAGGTCCGTTCCCCGCTCTCGCAGATCGGGGATCTGTGAGAGCGGGGACGTTAACGCGACCCCCAAACGCGATCCATAAAAATACATTGCGTTAGCGCAATCCGCTAGCGCTAGCGCTAAACGGATTGCCCTAACGCAATGTGAACCTAGCCTTAGAGAAGTAAATATGACTGGGCAACGGAACTGGTACTGGGGGACTGTGACATCAACTTTTTGAAACCGTCTGCCTCCATTAGACAGACAGGCAGCATTTCTGTGACCAACAGATTGGAGATGGTGGAGTTCGAAATCTTAGCCATGGCATGTGTTGGAAGAAATATTCTTTTACCTGACCACCACAACTGTGGTACCGAGGGTTGGCTGCTATGCTGAGAAAGGGTGGAGTGCAGAAAACAGGACAAACTGCTGGACTGTGAGTGAGGTGCAGGCGGAAATGTTATGGTGGTTTGAGAAAGATGTGTTATGCTAGGTGACACAAAAACAGCAGGTATATCCACTTCCATAACAGCTGATGGGCCCTCACTCACCCAGACTGTAGGGGATAAACAAATGGTGTTTTTGCAGCAGGAGACCTGTGTGAGAAGACTTGGCATGGTGATGGAGGAGGAAGAAGCAGCAGATGTGGTTGATGGTTTGGCTGGTGGTTGGCGAGGTCCGCTAGTCAGCATTTTTGAGCAGTAAGGCAGTCCATGCATGTAGTTATCAAATAATTGCAATTTTTGTCTCTACTGAGTTTTTTTTGCAAATTTGGCAGATATCGTGAGTTTGGTCAGACTTTGCAGTCTCAAAAAAGGCCCAGGCTAGGCAATTCTTGCCGTCCTGGCAAACTGCGCACTCACGACCAGTGCTGGCCACAGAGTTGGTGCAGAGGATGCAGTTCTAGTTATGGTTGCATCACTTCGTGTCTGTGTGGGAAACCGCAACGTAACCTCCTCATCTTCCTCTTCCTCCACTTCCTCTGCTGAGCTACTCAGCTGCATACCTCTGGGTTCACACCAAGTGGGATCTACAACCTCATCGTCATCCTCTCTGTTCTCACACTCCTCACTCTGAGAGTAACCTTCTTCCTGTCCTGACATCACAGTACAATCCGCATGCACCTATGGTATCTGAGACTCATTAGGATCACGTGCACCCTTGGTGGTTAACGTAAGGTGACGAGAGTCTGGATTCTGCTTAGATCCTATTTCTTCCAGCCCCGGTATCAACATAACAAAATTTTGGCTATCGATTCAGATGCTTTCCACCTCCTAGATTCTGTGAATCCTTGGAGCAGACCTCTGATGCCTATGGAATAGAATGTGTGAACACCTCTGCAGAATGGCCAATTTGTTGTTCCCCACAGTCAGTTGGATGTTTGGAAACTTGTGACATTGGGGGATACAAGGGTGATTGGGGTACCACCTCTGAGGACTGTACTGTGTGTGATCTTAAGGTGGAAGAAGAGGAGGAGAGGCCACTTAATGCAGCGCTTGCCATCATCTGGAGTACAGGCTCTTTCTGGCCCTCATTTACAAGGCATACGTACCACTATGCAGCGACGAAAGAAAAGGAGTCGAGTAGCCTGTCCTGATACATATGTTGTCAGTGGCCTTTGGATATGACGAGACGGTGTTTGTTCAGTTGAGCTTTCATTAACATTAACACCTAACCCAGGTAAACGTTGAACACCAAGCCTATTCCCCTTTCCACCACAACCTTGCTTTTCCCACTCATGTTGTATGAAGCCTTCCTCTCTTGTAACCTGCTGTTTCACAACCTTAGGCCCACGGCTGTCAGTCACCTCTCACTAAATGAACAATCACTATTTTCTTAGATTGTGTGCCTGAACAACACTGTTATATCTAACGATTTTTAAGTGGAAATTTGGACTTCTGATTTCTCACTGAAACACAGTTTCATCCCAAACAATTTGGATTATCAAATTGGGCCTCCTGGTTGCACCCCAATATTAGGCATATTGATTTTCAAGTTGAAATCTGACCTTCTGATTTCTCCATGAAAAACAGTTTTATCACAAATGATTTTGATTAGCAAATTGAGTCTCCTGGCTGCACCCCAATATTAGGCATATTGATTTTTAAGTTGAAATCTGACCTTCTGATTTCTTCATGAAAAACAGTTTTATCACAAATGATTTTGATTAGCAAATTGTGTCTCCTGGCTGCACCCTAATATTAGGCATAATGATTTTTAAGTGGAAATCTGGCCTTCTGATTTCTCTCTGAAACACAGTTTTATCGCAGATGATTTGGATTAGCAAATGGGGCCTCCTGAGACTGCTATATAGTTTTTGCACAGTTAGATGCTGGAAGATAGGATCCTGTACTGTGTGAAATCTATTTAGCTAATTGACAAGTTCACTTTCAGCAGCAACACTAGCAGGAGTGCCTTCTCTGTTCTGTGACACTGAGAAAATGGTGGCAGCAAAAAATATATCCAATTGTTATATGGCCAGGGAAATGTGACTATGGAAGCCAAAATACAGAAGACCTTGTGTAATGACATTGTGGATGGATTCTGCCCACTGATTGACTGCCGGAATGTATACATCTTAAGTTAATAAAGGAAAAAAAAATTCCACTCCGCAGCTCCTCTGACCTAGACACCCTTCCTCCCCTCATCAAAAACGCCTCCCCATACCCGATGCTTATCATACAGCACGACTATCCTAGCCAAAGTAATAACAAAAGCATTAGTGGAAACGCCATGATTTGCCGCACTGTGACCAAATTTTGCCGACTTTGAGTAAAAATGTTTGTGAAACCGAACACGAATCCGAATGTGCTACGTTCATGCCGAATTTGAAATTGGCAAACGTGTCCCAAACAAGTTTCTTCATCTCTCTCCGCAAACTATTCTATGATAATTTGTTCTCCGAGAGCCAAATAGTGCTCCATTCGTTCTGAGTCTCACCGTGTGGCTAAGCAGTACTGTATAGCCATATATGGGGTACTGTCACATACAGCAGAAATTGTGTGACAAATTTTGGTGCCATTTTTCTCCATTTCGCCATGTGAAAATGTAAAATCTAGGGATAACACAAAATTCGGTAAAAATGTAATTATTTTTTTCTTCACTGCCCAATGAAAAAAGGTGTTTATGATTTTGAACACAGTTGATTTGTTGTACAAAAGTCAATGAATTTTCCTTCAGACTCCATTCGCTCATCAAGTCCAAAGTTTCCAACAAGTTTCACAAGTACAGCAAACTGTACACACGCAAGGCACTAATTATATCTCTCAGATATCTATGTTTCTCTCTATCTATCCCATATCTATCTAGGTAAAAAATTGAACAGCACATGCAATTAAATGGGTGTGCCGGCCTCCAAGCAACTAATCCATATACTTGCCAAATATACAGGGACCAAAAAAAAGAAAGGCAGCACCCCAGGTTTTAGCAAAAAGCAGCTGGAGAAAGGCTTTTGGAAACATTGCACCACGCCATGTGGGCCCAATAAAGTTCACTTATATTTTCTCCTAAAACCTGGAGTGCAGCCTTCCATTTTTTTGGTCCCTATCAATCTATCTATCTATCTATCTATCTATCTATCTATCTATCTATCTATCTATCTATCTATCTATCTATCTATCTATCTATCTCTATCTTTGTACATCTAAGGGTATGTGCACACGTCCGGATTTCTTGCAGAAATTTCCTGAAGAAAACCGGAAATTTTCTGCAAGAAATCAGCATTTTATTTTTTGCGTTTTTTTTCCGTTTTTTTCGCGGTTTTTTTAGCATTCTGCAAGCGTAATTAGCTTGCAGAATGCTAAAGTTTTCCAAGCGATCTGTAGCATCGCTTGGAAAACTGACTGACAAGTTGGTCACACTTGTCAAACATACTGTTTGACAAGTGTGACCAACTTTTTACTATAGATGCTGCTTATGCAGCATCTATAGTAAAAGATAGAATGTTTAAAAATAATAAAAAAAATAAAAAAATGGTTATACTCACCCTCTGCAGACAGCCGATCTTAGCGGCGTCCGTTCCTATAGATGCTGGTGTGGTTCAGGACCTTCGATGATGTCGCGGCTTGTGATTGGTCGCGTGAGTCACATGAGCGGTCACGCGACCAATCACAAGAAAGCGACGTCATCACAGGTCCTGAACCACACCGGCATCTATAGGAACGGAAGAGAAAGCATGAACCGGAGAGGCTGGAACACTTCGGGGGCCATCAGAGGGTGAGTATATCACTATTTTTTATTTTACTTCCTTTTTTTTTACCAGTTATATAGTGCCCAGTCCGTGGAGGAGAGTCTCCTCTCCTCCACCCTAGGTACCAACCGCACATGATCTGCTTACTTCCCGCATGGTGTGCACAGCCCCGTGCGGAAAGTAAGCAGATCAATGCACTCCTAGGTGTGCGGAATCCCCGCAATTCCACATTTTTAATGAACATGTTGCTTTTTTTCCGCGATGCGATTTTTTTCGCGGAAAAAAATGCAACATTTGCACAAAAAATGAGGACTACCCTGTAAATAATAGGAGGCATATGTAAGCGTTTTTTTCGCGTTTTTATCACGTTTTTATAGCAAAAAAACGCAAAAAAAACGCGAAAAATCCTGAACGTGTGCACATGGCCTAACACCTAAACATCTATAATTTTTATTCTGCTTTCTATTCAGTATGGTTCACATGTATGCCACATAGATTCCACACTGATGCCACATGGATTCCACACTTGTACACACAGACACACATACATGGAGAGCATCGATACTGGTTTTTCCAGTACCAGAAATATCAGGACGTGTGTCAGGGCCGTATAGAGTGTAAGTTCTTATGGTCAGCAAGGTTCTCTCTCCTTCACCTCTCCCTTACATGTATTTTCCGAACAATTAAAATTTTTACTCTATTGAGATTTGGCCCAAACAATTTTTGAGCGAAAATTTGGCAAAGTCGCCAAATCATCTTTACCCTCATAGCTGATGTGGTAGAGAAAGACAGAGGTCCCATACCCTATTAAACATTTGGGGATTCAAAGGCAGAATCCCCACAAATCTAATATTTATCATCTCTTGTGTTTATTTGAAAAAAATTGACAGCCTTTTTGTAGCATTTCTTGAAAACTCATTTACATTTTTATAGAAATAGATGTTTTCTATTATTTCTTTGTTACATATAATGGCATGTTTTTCATTATAATTTCTCTAGACTTCCTAGACAAATGGAATGAGAATCAACATAAAGGAGAGTGTGGCTTTTTTTTTGTTATACCAATGGCTGGCATTTTAAGGGGTACTCTTCTCTGCCAGTCTATCTTTATGTGTCACACTATGGGGGAAGTATACTAAGCAAAATGTATGAGAATTTTTGTTCAAGTTGAACCAGGCGTATTTTGCATTTAGAAAAAATGGGAGAGGCAAATAGGACTCATAAAATTTCTCAGAATTTAATAATATCATACTCTATTATTTTGGAGCAGAACATTATTGTAAAGTAAGCCAGCATTGACATGCATCTCTTTTTTGCAAAAATACAAGAAAATCATGCTATTTTTTTGCACCAGTTACAGAAAATGCCAAAAAAGGAGATTTAGAGAGGACATCTGGGTATGGAGCTTTGAATGGTTTAAGGGATTTTATGGTATTGATCACTTCATTATTAATTGAAATATGGGAAGAAATAAAGGCCAGCTAATAAGAGGATAAATGAGGACGATGGACCCAATCCAAAAAACGAAGATATATTTCTTTAGTGAGAGATCATGTGTAATTTATTAACTTTCAGATTATAAAGGGAAGAATAATAAGAAGTAAATTGGTCTTAAATTTTGGGGGTATATAACATAATTTGGCCTTTGCTGTCTAAAAAGAAATGTATTTACTCTTTTGACCAATTAATTGTTCGGCTAATATAATACCCATTCTGTCGGCATGTATGTGAAAGTTCATCTCAAACTTTCTAAAGGCAAAATCATATATTTACAGCAAAATACTTTGCAAAAAATATATTTTTATTCAATTTGAAAAGATGGATTAGATTTGTTTTGAGATTCCTGAGAGTATATAGAAGAAGTCAAACAAGTAAATTCTTGTTCTGCATTTCTCTTAATTCAAATTCAGCATTTCAATCCCTCAAACATCTCTTACAGACCTTGTGCACATTCCAAAACATGAAAGTTTGAAAATCAGTGTGCATAGGAAAGTTGGATCATGGTTAGACAATGGAAAATTCCCAGTCTTTGTCATTACTATATCCTGCAGTGGGGAAAACACTGACAACTTGGTGGTCATTTGTAAGAAGTGTCTGGGCCCTTCTCTCTTTTATAGAGGCAAAGCTACATATACTGTACATAGACTGTACATAGACTTGCATGCAATTATTTAGTGTTCAAAAATGAATATATATAATACTGTGCAAACATTTTAGACAGGTGTGGAAAAAATGCTGGAAAGTAAGAATGCTTTAAAAATAGGAGTTTTAATAGTTTATTTTTATCATTAACAAAACGCAAAATAAGTGAACAAAATAGAAACCTATGTTTTTGGTGTGTTCACCTTTTGTCTTCAAAGCATCAATTCTTCTGGGCACACTTGTACACAGCTAGGCTATATGCATACATTGCGCTTTTAATGCATTTTCATGGCTTTTATTACGCGTGGAAATGCTCCATACCCACGCTGGAATGCTAATGCAAGGTAATGCAATGACAATCCTGAAGTGTTGTGCACATGATCCGTAAATTTCCTTCCGTATTTACAGCATTTTATTTTCTGCAGCATGTCAATTCTTTATGCGTTTCAGCAACGTTTTTGACTCATTGACTTCAATTGAGTCAGTCAAATCTGCAGCAAAAATGCAGGTTTAAAAAGGTTTGCATATTTGCTGCCAAAAATGCTGCGATTTGTCACACGGAAATGATGTCAGAAGGAGGAAGAGTGTGTGGGCGGAGAATATGTGCGTGTGTCTGTGTGTGTGGATGGGTGGACAATATGTGGTGTGTCTGTGTATGTCTGTCTGTGGGTGTATCCATGGGATGTGTGTCGTCTGATGGGACTACTACTCCCATCCGGCTATGTGTTTTGTCACATATAACAGAGATAGCATGAGCCGATAATGGGAGAATAGTCTCATCATCCGGTGCCTGTGTTCATTTCTAAAAAAAATCAAAACATTTACATATTCGCATACACAATACATACTCACCGAACACCTAATCCCCGATGCCCATGTCTCCTGCAAACAATCAAAAATAATAAACCAACATATACTCACCTTTCCGCTGTAGTCCATTTAATACCGAGTGTCCCACGTCGATCTCACCTGGCCGCCGGCGATACACTGACATGAGGTAATCGCTCCTGCAGTGTATCACTGAGCCACCGTGAGAGTTCACCAGAGTTCATCAGCTGATATGCTCCGGTGCTCTCACTTACGGCAACGCTGCGTGGGAAAGTTCTCACACAGCAGTAGTGCCGTAAGTGAGAGCACCGGAGCTGATAAACTATGGTGAACTCTCATGGCAGCTCAGTGATACACTGTGGGAGCGATTACATCCTGTCAGTGTATCGCCGGCGGCCGGGTAGAGAGGTCACATCTCCTGATTTGACTGTTCTACACATGAGATCGCCATGGGACACTCAGTATTAAATGGACTACATCGGACAGGATAGTATTGTATGTTGGTTTATAATGTTTTGATTGTTTGCAGGAGACAAGGGCGTCAGGGATTAGGCGTTCACTAAATATGGTAGATTTAATAATAATCTTTATTTTTATATAGCGCTAACATATTCCGCAGCGCTTTACAGTTTGCACACATTATCATCACTGTCCCCAATGGGGCTCACAATCTAAATTCCCTATCAGTATGTCTTTGGAATGAAACCGGAGTGCCCGGAGGAAACCCACGCAAACACAGAGAGAACATACAAACTCTTTGCAGATGTAGTCCTTGGTGGGGTTTGAACTCAGGACTCCAGCGCTGCAAGGCTGCAGTGCTAACCACTGCGCCACCATGCTGCCCAGATTTAGATTCAATAAAGGAATCTGTGTGATTATTTCAAATAAAGGACTTTATTCTGGCTGTGTCTTTATTGTGCCCCCCTCCTTTTTTTTGGTGTTTTAAATTCACCGAAAAAGACCTCATATATCTCTGTGCTCCAAGTTTGGTTATTGGAGGCCGGTATTCTTATTTTGTGGCTGTGTGATACTCAAATTATATACAGCGCTATTTAGCATAAAAAAATTGAAAGGCCACAGATTCGCCAGTGTGGTATTTCTGTTACAGCCGTCACATATCTCTGTGCTCTAAGTTTGGGCATTGGAGGCCGGTGTACTTACTTTGTGGCTGTGTGATACTCAAATTCTAAACAGCGCTATTTAGCATCCAAAAAAATTCAAAAGCCACAAATTTGCCAGTGTGGTATTTCCGTTACTGCCGTCAACCGTCATATATCTCTGTGCTCTAAGTTTGGGCATTGGAGGCCGGTGTACTTATTTATTTTGTGGCTGTGTGATACTCAAATTCTATACAGCGCTATTTAGCATCCCAGAAACTTGAAAGGCCACAGGTTTGCCAGTGTAGTATTTCCGTTACAGCCGTCAACCGTCATATATCTCTGTGCTCTAAGTTAGGTCATTGGAGGCGGGTGTACTTATTTTGTCGCTGTGTGATACTCAAATTCTATACAGCGCTATTTAGCATCCCCAAAAAATTGAAAGGCCACAGATTTGCCAGTGTGGTATTTCCGTTACATCCATCAACCGTCATATATCTCTGTGCTCCAAGTTAGGTCATTGGAGGCCGGTGTACTTATTTTGTGGCTGTGTGACACTCAAATTCTATACAGCGCTATTTAGCATCCAAAAAAATTGAAAGGCCACAGATTTTCCAGTGTGGTATTTCCGTTACAGCCGTCATATATTTCTAAACTCTAAGTTTGGGCATTTTTAGGCCAGTGTACTTATTTTTGGGGGTATATGGGGTATCTAGATAGAGGTAGCACCTCTGGTGGAGTGCTTGACGTGTCCTTTCTGGACAGCTCTTCCATCTTTGGTCCTCATCTGATGCTCAACTCGCACCTGTACCTCCAAGTAGCTGCTAGCATGCGGCAGCGGGTACACCCCGGAAACAGGTGGTGTACTAACAGACTGTTGCATGCGACTATCCTCCGATAAAGCTGACCGGCTTACTTTTCTGAAAATGAACAAGGCCTGGATCTTGCAGGAATTTGCAACTCCTCTTCCAGATTAAATAATTGGTTGGCTACAGTATCCAGGTCTCCTGTTCAGCTAATGTTTCTACCACCTGAACTGTAATCCCTGGGCTCCATCACCGCCAGTTGATGCTCAGAATTGCCGTCTGCACAGTCAAAACACATGACCCAGTGTTATTGGGTTTCAGTAACGTCAGCTGATCCTCAGCTGTGTAGCCGGCAATGTGTCCTGCGACCGCCACGCTGACACAACTACTGAAATTTAAGGGAACCTGTACCCCCCCCAGGCATTTGTTACTGAAAGAGCCACCTTGTGCAGCAGTAATGCACAAGGAAAAGGTAGCTCTTTTAGTTTAGCTCCTTGCACACGCAAAACTTAAAACTTATAAAATGTGTCCCTTCATACCGTGAAACCGTCCCGGAGGTGGGACTTTCCTTTGTAATGGGACGCAGCACAGCCATCATTCCTACCCCCTTGGTGCCATGCGCCGCCTCCTCAGCGTTGTTTGAATCTGTCCCGTAGCCTGCGCTGTTATGTTCAACCTTGGCCATGCGCACTTAGCGCTGCCCGTCTTCTGACATTATTTGTTGTCAGGCTGCCTGCGCCTGTGCGGCCACGCTGCCCGAGATCCCACCTCACAGTCTCTTCTGACTTAATCACACTGCGGGCCTGGGATCCTTGGGCATGCGCAGTGCATATCTTCACCTCAGGCGCTCACTCATCTCCCTCCGCCTTCTTCAGACTGTGCCCGTCAGCTGATCCCTAATAGCATGCCACGGCCGTGATGCCGCACAGTCTGAAGAAGCCGGAAGGAGAGGAGTGAGAGGCGAAGATATGCACTGCGCATGCCCATGGATCCCAGGCCCGCAGTGTGATTACATTAGACGACACTGCGAGGCAGGATCTCGGGCAGCGCGGCCGCACAGGCGCAGCCAGCCTGACAACAAATGATGTCAGAAGACGGGCAGCGCTAAGTGTGCCTGGCCAAGGGATAACATAACAGCGCAGGCTCAGGGACAGAATCAAACAACATTGAGGAGGCGGCGCACGGCGCCAAGGGGGTAGGAATGATGGCTGTGCTGCGTCCCATTACGAAGGAAAGTCCCACCTCCGGGATGGTATCAAGGTATAAGGGGACACATTTTATAAGTGTCTAGTTCTGCGTTTGCAAGGAGCATAATTAAAAGAGCCACCTTTTCCTTTTGCAGCATTAGTGCTGTACAAGATGGCTCTTTCAGCTACAAACGCCTGGGGGGGGTTTAAAGGTTCCCTTTCAACTTGCTCCAATTAGGCCTCGTCCTACATTCAGCTCCCCCTGCAGTCAGCTGCGACCACCACACTGACACTCCAACAGATGTTAAACTGCCTCAAGTGCAGTTTTCGGCCTACACTCTGCTCCCCCTGCTGACCCTGGGCTCCAACACCGCCAGTTGGTGCCCGGAAGTGCTGGCTGCACAGAGAAAAACACTCGCCTCGCCACTGTGTCAGTGGGGTTCAGCAACGCCAGCTGTTCCCCTGCTGTGTAGCCGGCAATGTGTCCTGCAAACGCCACGCAGACACAACAGATGTTAAACTGCCTCCAGTACAGGCTTTGGCCTACACTCTGCTCATCCTGCTAAACCTGGGCTCCAACACTGCTAGTTGCTGCTCGGAAGTGCTGTTTGCACAGTCAACACTTGCTGCCATGTTATTGGGTTTCAGTAATGTCAGCTGATCCCCAGCTGTGTATCCGGCAATGTGTCCTGCGACCGCCACGCTGACACTCCAACAGATGTTAAACTCTGCTCCCCCTGCTGACCCTGGGCTCCAACACCGCCAGTTGGTGCCCGGAAGTGCCGGCTGCATAGAGAAAAACACTCGCCTCGCCACTGTGTCAGCGGGGTTCAGCAACGCCAGCTGTTCCCCTGCTGTGTAGCTGGCAACGTTGTTATGAACTGGTGGCCTAGGAGCAGCATGGACGAGCTGTGGAGTAGGTGGCCTCTATACTGACCGCAGACCCTGAACTTAACACCGCAACTAGAAGTAGCCGTGGGATGTTCCTGTCACTCCCTAGACACCTCGTCACAGCTGGAGGAATAATTACACCTAAAGAAAGAAACAGGAATACTATCTTGCCTCAGAGAAAATTCCCAAAGGAAAGGCAGCCCCCCACAAATATTGACTGTGAGAGGAGAGGGAAATTACAAACGCAGACTGAAAACAGAATTTAGCAAAGGAGGCCACGTGTTGTGAATTTGCTTTTTGCTCCCTCTAGTGGTTACTAGTTTTTTGACTCTGGTTTTTCTGTCATTCCTTTTATCCGCACCTGGGTCGTTAGTTAGGGGTGTTGCTATATAAGCTCCCTGGACCTTCAGTTCAATGCCTGGCAACGTAGTTATCAGAGCTAGTCTGCTGTGCTCTTGTCTACTGATCCTGGTTCCAGTTATTTCAGCTAAGTCTGCCTTTTGCTTTTTTGCTATTTGTTTTGGTTTTGTATTTTTGTCCAGCTTGTTCCAAATCTATATCCTGACCTTTGCTGGAAGCTCTAGGGGGCTGGTGTTCTCCCCCCGGACCGTTAGACGGTTCGGGGGTTCTTGAATTTCCAGTGTGGATTTTGATAGGGTTTTTGTTGACCATATAAGTTACCTTTCTTTATTCTGCTATCAGTAAGCGGGCCTCTCTGTGCTAAACCTGGTTCATTTCTGTGTTTGTCATTTCCTCTTACCTCACCGTCATTATTTGTGGGGGGCTTCTATCCAGCTTTGGGGTCCCCTTCTCTGGAGGCAAGAAAGGTCTTTGTTTTCCTCTACTAGGGGTAGCTAGATTCTCCGGCTGGCGCGTGTCATCTAGAATCAACGTAGGAATGATCCCCGGCTACTTCTAGTGTTGGCGTTAGGAGTAGATATATGGTCAACCCAGTTACCACTGCCCTATGAGCTGGATTTTTGTATTCTGCAGACTTCCACGTTCCTCTGAGACCCTCGCCATTGGGGTCATAATAGTTTGCCAGGCCAGTATTAAATGTTTAATGCATTGCAGAAGAGGGATTATAAGAAAGAAGATTCTGAGTTTTTTTTTTTTTTCTTCTTCCCCTTTACCTCAGAGTGGCTATGCTTGCTGCAGACATGAATGTCCAGACCTTGATTACAAGTGTGGACCAGCTGGCTACTCGTGTGCAGGGCATACAAGACTATGTTATCAGGAATCCTAGGTCAGAACCTAAAATACCGATTCCTGAACTGTTTTCCGGAGACAGGTTTAAGTTTAGGAATTTCGTGAATAATTGTAAATTGTTTTTGTCCCTGAGACCCTGTTCATCTGGAGATTCTGCTCAGCAAGTAAAAATTGTTATTTCGTTCTTACGGGGCGACCCTCAGGATTGGGCTTTTTCGCTGGCGCCAGGAGATCCGGCATTGGCTGATCTTGATGCGTTTTTTCTGGCGCTCGGTTTACTTTATGAGGAACCCAATCTTGAGATTCAGGCAGAAAAGGCCTTGCTGGCTATGTCTCAGGGGCAGGACGAGGCTGAAGTGTATTGCCAAAAATTTCGGAAATGGTCCGTGCTGACACATTGGAACGAGTGTGCTCTGGCCGCTAATTTTAGAAATGGCCTTTCTGAAGCCATTAAGAATGTTATGGTGGGTTTTCCCATTCCCACAGGTCTGAATGATACTATGGCACTGGCTATTCAAATTGACCGGCGGTTGCGGGAGCGCAAAACCGCAAATTCCCTCATGGTGTTGTCTGAACAGACACCTAATTCGGTGCAATGTGATAGAAAGACCGCAAATTCCCTCATGGTGTTGTCTGAACAGACACCTGATTTAATGCAATGTGATAGAATCCTGACTAGAAATGAGCGGAAAATTCATAGACGCCGGAATGGCTTGTGCTACTACTGTGGTGATTCTACACATGTTATCTCAGCATGCTCTAAACGTATAGCTAAGGTTGTTAGTCCTGTCACCGTTGGTAATTTGCAACCTAAATTTATTCTGTCTGTAACTTTGATTTGCTCACTGTCATCTTATCCTGTCATGGCGTTTGTAGATTCAGGTGCTGCCCTGAGTCTTATGGATCTCTCATTTGCTAAGCGCTGTGGTTTTACTCTTGAACCATTAGAAAATCCTATTCCTCTTAGGGGTATTGATGCTACACCATTGGCAGCAAATAAACCGCAGTATTGGACACAGGTTACCATGTGCATGACTCCTGAACACCGCGAGGTGATACGTTTCCTGGTTTTACATAAAATGCATGATTTGGTTGTTTTAGGGCTGCCATGGTTACAGACCCATAATCCAGTCCTGGACTGGAAGGCTATGTCAGTCTCAAGTTGGGGCTGTCGTGGTATTCATGGGGATTCCTTGCCTGTGTCTATTGCTTCTTCTACGCCTTCGGAAGTTCCGGAGTATTTGTCTGATTATCAGGATGTCTTCAGTGAGTCTGAGTCCAGTGCACTGCCTCCTCATAGGGACTGTGACTGTGCTATAGATTTGATCCCAGGCAGTAAATTTCCTAAGGGAAGACTGTTTAATCTGTCGGTACCTGAACATACCGCTATGCGTTCATATATCAAGGAGTCTCTGGAGAAAGGACATATTCGTCCGTCTTCTTCCCCTCTTGGTGCGGGATTCTTTTTTGTGGCAAAAAAGGACGGATCTTTGAGACCTTGTATTGATTATCGGCTTTTAAATAAGATCACTGTCAAATTTCAGTATCCTTTACCGCTGTTGTCTGACTTGTTTGCCCGGATTAAGGGTGCCAAGTGGTTCACCAAGATAGATCTTCGTGGTGCGTACAACCTTGTGCGCATTAAGCAAGGTGATGAATGGAAAACCGCATTCAATACGCCCGAAGGTCATTTTGAGTACTTGGTGATGCCTTTTGGGCTCTCCAATGCGCCTTCAGTTTTTCAGTCCTTTATGCATGACATTTTCCGGAAGTATCTGGATAAATTTTTGATTGTTTATCTGGATGATATTTTGGTTTTTTCTGATGATTGGGATTCGCATGTGGAGCAGGTCAGGTTGGTCTTTAAAATTTTGCGTGAAAATTCTTTGTTTGTCAAGGGCTCAAAGTGTCTCTTTGGTGTACAGAAGGTTCCCTTTTTGGGGTTCATTTTTTCCCCTTCTGCTGTGGAGATGGACCCAGTCAAGGTCCGAGCTATTCTTGATTGGACTCAGCCCTCGTCAGTTAAGAGTCTTCAGAAGTTCTTGGGCTTCGCTAACTTCTACCGTCGTTTTATCGCTAATTTTTCTAGCATTGTGAAACCTTTGACGGATATGACCAAGAAGGGCTCCGATGTAGCTAACTGGGCTCCTGCTGCCGTGGAGGCTTTCCAGGAGTTGAAACGCCGGTTTACTTCGGCGCCTGTTTTGTGCCAGCCTGACGTCTCACTTCCCTTTCAGGTTGAGGTGGATGCTTCGGAGATTGGGGCAGGGGCCGTTTTGTCGCAGAGAGGCCCTGGTTGCTCTGTTATGAAACCTTGTGCCTTTTTCTCTAGGAAGTTTTCGCCTGCCGAGCGAAATTATGATGTGGGCAATCGGGAGTTGTTGGCCATGAAATGGGCATTTGAGGAGTGGCGTCATTGGCTCGAGGGTGCTAAGCATCGTGTGGTGGTCTTGACTGATCACAAAAATCTGATGTATCTCGAGTCTGCTAAACGCCTTAATCCGAGACAGGCCCGCTGGTCATTGTTTTTCTCCCGCTTTGATTTTGTTGTCTCGTATTTACCAGGTTCAAAGAATGTGAAGGCCGATGCTCTTTCTAGGAGCTTTGTGCCTGATGCTCCTGGAGTCGCTGATCCTGTTGGTATTCTTAAAGATGGAGTTATCTTGTCAGCTATTTCTCCGGATCTGCGACGTGTGTTGCAGAGATTTCAGGCTGATAGGCCTGAGTCTTGTCCACCTGACAGACTGTTTGTCCCGGATAAGTGGACCAGCAGAGTCATTTCCGAGGTTCATTCCTCGGTGTTGGCAGGTCACCCGGGAATTTTTGGCACCAGAGATCTGGTGGCCAGGTCCTTTTGGTGGCCTTCCTTGTCAAGGGATGTGCGGTCATTTGTGCAGTCCTGTGGGACTTGTGCTCGAGCTAAGCCTTGCTGTTCTCGTGCCAGCGGTTTGCTCTTGCCCTTGCCTGTCCCGAAGAGACCTTGGACACATATCTCCATGGATTTCATTTCTGATCTTCCGCTATCTCAGGGCATGTCCGTTATCTGGGTGATATGTGATCGCTTCTCCAAGATGGTCCATTTGGTTCCTTTGCCTAAGCTGCCTTCCTCTTCCGATCTGGTTCCTGTGTTTTTCCAGAACGTGGTTCGTTTGCACGGCATCCCTGAGAATATTGTGTCAGACAGAGGATCCCAGTTCGTTTCCAGGTTCTGGCGATCCTTTTGTAGTAGGATGGGCATTGATTTGTCGTTTTCGTCTGCTTTCCATCCTCAGACTAATGGACAGACGGAGCGAACCAATCAGACTTTGGAGGCTTATTTGAGGTGTTTTGTCTCTGCTGATCAGGACGATTGGGTGACATTCTTGCCGTTGGCTGAGTTTGCCCTTAATAATCGGGCTAGTTCCGCCACCTTGGTTTCGCCTTTTTTCTGCAACTCTGGTTTCCATCCTCGCTTTTCTTCGGGTCATGTGGAGCCTTCTGACTGTCCTGGGGTGGATTCTGTGGTGGATAGGTTGCAGCAGATCTGGAATCTTGTGGTGGACAACTTGAAGTTGTCACAGGAGAAGGCTCAGCGCTTTGCCAACCGCCGCCGCGGTGTGGGTCCCCGACTACGCGTTGGGGATTTGGTATGGCTTTCTTCCCGCTTTGTTCCTATGAAGGTCTCCTCTCCCAAATTTAAACCTCGTTTTATTGGGCCTTACAAGATATTGGAAATCCTTAATCCTGTATCTTTTCGTCTGGATCTTCCTGTGTCGTTTGCTATTCACAATGTATTTCATAGGTCCTTGTTGCGGCGGTACATTGTGCCTGTAGTTCCTTCTGCTGAGCCTCCTGCTCCGGTGTTGGTTGAGGGCGAGTTGGAGTACGTGGTGGAGAAGATCTTGGATTCTCGCCTCTCCAGGCGGAGGCTTCAGTACCTGGTCAAGTGGAAGGGCTATGGTCAGGAGGATAATTCCTGGGTGGTCGCCTCTGATGTTCATGCGGCCGATTTAGTTCGTGCCTTTCATGCCGCTCATCCTGATCGCCCTGGTGGTCGTGGTGAGGGTTCGGTGACCCCTCACTAAGGGGGGGGTACTGTTGTGAATTTGCTTTTTGCTCCCTCTAGTGGTTACTAGTTTTTTGACTCTGGTTTTTCTGTCATTCCTTTTATCCGCACCTGGGTCGTTAGTTAGGGGTGTTGCTATATAAGCTCCCTGGACCTTCAGTTCAATGCCTGGCAACGTAGTTATCAGAGCTAGTCTGCTGTGCTCTTGTCTACTGATCCTGGTTCCAGTTATTTCAGCTAAGTCTGCCTTTTGCTTTTTTGCTATTTGTTTTGGTTTTGTATTTTTGTCCAGCTTGTTCCAAATCTATATCCTGACCTTTGCTGGAAGCTCTAGGGGGCTGGTGTTCTCCCCCCGGACCGTTAGACGGTTCGGGGGTTCTTGAATTTCCAGTGTGGATTTTGATAGGGTTTTTGTTGACCATATAAGTTACCTTTCTTTATTCTGCTATCAGTAAGCGGGCCTCTCTGTGCTAAACCTGGTTCATTTCTGTGTTTGTCATTTCCTCTTACCTCACCGTCATTATTTGTGGGGGGCTTCTATCCAGCTTTGGGGTCCCCTTCTCTGGAGGCAAGAAAGGTCTTTGTTTTCCTCTACTAGGGGTAGCTAGATTCTCCGGCTGGCGCGTGTCATCTAGAATCAACGTAGGAATGATCCCCGGCTACTTCTAGTGTTGGCGTTAGGAGTAGATATATGGTCAACCCAGTTACCACTGCCCTATGAGCTGGATTTTTGTATTCTGCAGACTTCCACGTTCCTCTGAGACCCTCGCCATTGGGGTCATAATAGCCACGCTACCTAGAAAGAAAAGACAGGACAGTGTACTGTGCGGTCAGTATAAAAAATACTACAAAATCCACCACAGAGAATACAAAAATCTCCACACCTAACTAAAGGCATGGAGGGTAACTCTGTGACTCCAGAGCTTCCAACTTGGCTGAATAAATCTTAACACAGACAAAGCTGGACAAGAAAAAACATAGCAATTCACAGAACTATTAAGTCCACCGCATGTGGACTGTAAAAACCAAGCCAGGACTTATCTTTGATGATTTGGACAATCCAGAAGGAGAAACCAAGCAGAGATGTGGATCCCTAGAAAACAATGGACAACTGGCACTCACTAAAGGAAGAAGCCAGACTAAATAGCCCCGTCCAAAGTGGAAGCAGCTGATGACTGTTGTGAAGGACAAACAGCAGCACTACCACTTATAACCACCGGAGGGAGCCAAAGAGCAGAACCCACAACAGAATTCACAACTCAACGTGTCCTGCAAACGCCATGCAGACACAACAGATATTAAACTGCCTCCAGTGCAGGCTTCGGCCTACACTCTGCTCCTCCTGCTGACCCTGGGCTCCAACACCGCTAGTTGGGGCTCTAGGAAGACAATCTTGAATAGATCCCCCTGGTTCCAGTACCGTCAGCTTGTTCCGGGCAGAGCCTTTGGCTTAGGTGCCTCCTTCTGGATATCCGAGTTCCACCAATGTCAGGTGGTCCTTGGTAGTGCTTTCTGGCACGGGTACCTCCTGCTTAGTAACCGGGTTCCAGTAACATCAGCTGGTCCTCGGTAGTTCCTTTAGCTCTTGTACCTTCGAATTCCCATCCGGGTTCCAGTACCGTCAGCTGGTTCTCGGCAGTGTGTTTTGCTCTTGTACCTTCTGCTCCCCATCCTGGTTCCAGTACCGTCAGCTGGTTTCGGGCAGAGCCTTTGGCTTAGGTGCCTCCTTCTGGGTATCCGAGTTCCACCAACGTCAGGTGGTCCTTGGTAGTGCTCTCTGGCACGGGTACCTCCTGCATAGTAACCGGGTTCCAGTAACGTCAGCTGGTCCTCGGTAGTTCCATTGGCTCTTGTACCTTCGGCTACCCATCTGGGTTCCAGTACCATCAGCTGGTTCTCGGCAGTGTCTTTTGCTCTTGTACCTTCTGCTCCCCATCCTGGTTCCAGTACCGTAGCTGGTTCCGGGCAGAGCCTTTGGCTTAGGTGCCTCCTTCTGGGTATCCAAGTTCCACCAACGTCAGGTGGTCCTTGGTAGTGCTTTCTGGCACGGGTACCTCCTGCTTAGTAACCGGGTTCCAGTAACATCAGCTGGTCCTCGGTAGTTCCATTGGCTCTTGGACCTTCGAGTAGCCATCCGGGTTCCAGTTCCATCAGCTGGTTCTCAGCATTTTCTCAGCCTTCTTGTACCTTCTGCTACACTTCCAAGTTCAAGACCCTAAAGACGATGACCCTGAAGACCACCCCTAAGATGACGACGACACCAGAGATGACAACCCCTGAGATGACAACCCTGGAGACGACGACCCTGAAGACCACCAGGATGACGACGACGACCCCAGAGATGACGACCCTGGAGATGACGACCCGGAAGACCAAGAAGCAGAAGAACAAGAAGCTGCAGAACAAAGAGCAGAAGAACATTAAGCATAAGACTAAACATCAGAGCAAAAGATATTATCTAAATTATAAGCAGAAGAAGACTAAGCAGTGTATGGGGGTGAGTCCGTTCCTCCTCGTGGTGCCCCTGGATAAAGCCTGCTGCTGCAGGCCAAACTGAATGTGGACAAATCCTGTTGTAACTCTAATGTGACAGGCAGAACGGAAGGTGTAATCTTCAAACTTTTATAGATAACAACTACAGGAATGCCTGTCACAAATAAGAATATGATGAAGAAGTAGAATATGAAGAATAATAATAGTTTAATAAAAAGAATATGAAGAATGTAACAAAAAAGAATAATAGGAGGAAGGTGAAGAAGAAGATGAATAAGGTGAAGAAGAAGTTGATGTAAAAGATGCTGCTGCTGAGGATGATGAAGAAGAAAGTGTCGGAGAAGTAAAAAAGAAGGTGAAGAGCATGGAATAAGTGAAACATCAATATCTGACAAAATATAAAAAATGTTAACAGTCAATATCTTTGTAACTCCGAACGTCTTAAAAAAAAATTTAATTCCTGCTATTCCATTTGATTGGGCTAAACCTCTATGCTTTTAATGTCTCCTCCACCTCCCCAATACATCCTACATTATTCTTAGTTGTTTTGCTTCATGTAGAAAGAACCTACAAGGAAAGAAAGGGTTTATTTTATTTCCGATATTTTGGTCCCATTGACTTGCATTGGTATCGGGTATCGGTATCGGCGATATCCGATATTTTTCGAATATCGACCGATCCAATCAGATACCGATACTTTTGGATATCGGAAGGTATCGCTCAACACTAGGGTTGAGCGAAACGGGTCGTTCATTTTCATAAGTCGCCGACTTTTGACAAAGTCGGCGTCTCATGAAACCCGATCCCTGTGCGGGGTCGGCCATGCGGTACGCGATCTTGGCGCTAAAGTCGCGTTTCGTATGACGCGTTTAGCGCCATTTTTTCAGCCAATGAATGAGCGTGGGCAGAGTGATGACATAGGTCTTAGGGGAGTGAACGCCTATCGTCATGTTATCGCTTGTGCGCAGTAGGGATCTGGAATGTGCAATACGAAATTTTCTGTGCTGGGACGGAGGAGAGAGAGAGAGAGAGAGAGAAAAAAAAAAAAAAAATTATGAATTTCTTCATTGGGTTTCGTGTTTCGGCCGAAACCCGACTTTACACGGTGGTCGGCCGATTTCACTCGACTCGACTTTTAAGACAGTCGGGTTTCACAAAACCCGACTCGACCCTAAAAAACTAAAGGTCGCTCAACCCTACTCAACACTACCTGTGACACTTGCCATACCAGGCTCCGTTCTCTTCCACAGCCTGCAGTAACACTGTGGTCAATACTAAGTGACCACAGTGAGCTCTATTACATAAGTCAAGTTGATTGTACTATGTACTGAAGCTTATGATGTGTTTAAAGCATCTTGGACAAAAAAATACAAAAGCTACCATATATAACCATTAAAAGCACAGTCAAAATGGCGCTTGAAGTCTTTGCAAAAATAAAACAACCTCCCAGAATGAGATCTAAAAGGTGCTCTAAGGGTATGTTACCATGTGGATTCTGCCTCAGAAAATACTGTCATAAAATGCTCCACAGAATGAGCATATACTTTTATACGGAAAAACGCCTGAGCATATATTCTGTCTTCTTTAGAATGTTTTTTAATCATTTGAGGAATCGAAAGCCACCAAGTGATTAAAAGAATTCACATGTCCAATTTTCTGCTATTTTCCACTCAGAAGAAGAGCTGTACTTTAATGAGAAAGCTGAAAAGTCGTCAGCAGAAAACCTTACTGGAAGAGGCTTCAGGAGCTGCTGCAAAGAAGCCACAAAAAGTGACCAAACAAAAACAACTGAAAAATGTTGACGACTACAGTGACAGTCTACTCTAGGAAAACTCAGTGGTTACGGCGACCTTAGGGCTTGTTCACACGATCCTTTTTTCGCTGCGGATTTTTCAGGTCCTGATTTGTAAAAACCGCAGTGCAAAACCTGCGGTGGTTTTCACTGCGGTTTTCAGTCCTTTTTCTACTGCGGATTCCACTGCGGGTTTCCAGCTGCATTTTCCTATTGGTGCAGATGGAAACCCGCTGCGGAATCCGCAGAAAGAATTGACATGGTACTTCTTTTTTTCCGCTGAAAATCCGCGCTGATTTTCAAGCCGAAAAAAGGATAGTGGGCACAGCGGATTTCGTTTTCCATAGGGTAACATTGTACTGTACCCTGCATGGAAAACGTCTGCGGATCCGCAGCTGCAAATCCGCTGCGGATCCGCAGCGAAAACCGCATCGTGTGAACATAGCCTTAAAAAGACCTTGTGTGCACATATCCTGCAATGGGCTTGTGGAGATAGTTTCTTTTAAATGTACTTTTTATTGAAAATTTGGCTAAGTGAAACACAAAATTAACATTTCTCATTGTGATTGCTCTAAAATTTTGGCACAAATTGGAACATTTCATTGTTGTAAATGCTTAAGAAAAATATTTCAGTTTTTTTTTAAATCCAAATATCAAACAACAAGCAACTCACCAAAAAGGACATCAAATTCAAAAAACATGACAGAAAAAAGTAGCCTTACTTACCAACATCAGGTCACAATGCCAACGCACAGCAGGATGCAGCAGACCCCCATAATAAAGGTGGGGGCAGCACAGGTGCATAATGATGAAACAGCTACTCACAAGATTACCATTCACAGATGGGGTGGTTGCCTAGTATTGTAAATACACACAGATAAAGCTGGCATAGGGTGCCAGTCACACAGATAAGCCACACAGTGGATGGCTTGCAGACACCTGTCCCACTGTGGCTCTTCTCCAGCTCCAACCATTTTGGCAGAGCAGATTTAATCTTGTGTGAAAACGCCAAATATTGCAAAATGGTGCAACTTACTATTTTGTCAAAATATTGCTACTTTTCTATGCTTTTACACCAATTTTCTGTGGTAAAGGCTTTGATGAATAGGTCCCAAGGTGTATTTCAATAAAGGAAAACATTGGAAAAGCAATTCAACTTGTCGTAGTGGAACTTTGCCAGGATTAGAGTATTTTGCAATTACAACTCCTTGTTCATGCTTTCAGTCCATTCATGATATGTAACAAACCTTATTAACCTTGCATCCAGACGCCTCTGAATTAAGAGGAGTTGTGAGAATACTGGAGTATTCTATTTCAGTTGCTTGGATGATGAGGTTTACAACTTTTATCAACAATGGACAGCTATTGCTATTAGATGACAGTATAATGTCACAGTCAGAAAGAATAAAAAATAACATGGAGTCATGAGTCTTGGCCTACAGAGGCAGGGAGCCACTCTACTGTAGTTCTAATTAATCTTTGAATTGATATTATCACCTGATTCAGTGTCTGAAAATGAATATACTGTAAGATAGCTGCACGTATTTTATTGTATGAGGGGCTGATCTCTGTCTCTGTCTTGAAATATGGGTCAGCATCTAATGTGTAAGCTCACACTATTGGCAGGGGGACAAGATGTGTTCTATGTAGGTTGACACTGTTTCTTTCACTCTGTGCAGATAAGATCTCAGAACTTGAAGTCTTTTGCTACTATAAAAACTATTGAATTAAAGGTAAGCTCTGCATTATCTCCTGTAAAAGAAAGCATTCTAAAAGAAGACCCGGTGACAGATGGCATTCAATAGATGAGGGCAGAGTTTGATAAATTAACTTGCAAAATTCTAAACAGATAGAATGCCTACAAACAGTAACATAAACAGAAATGTTATCTAAGGGGTTATATATAAGAGGTTATTCATTATAAAGTATTAAAATAATATAAATTGGCAAATAAATGCTCCATTAGCCACTACTGTAGTCAGGGCTGTATTTGCCACTAGGCACTTGAGGGCACGTGCCTAGGGCGGGGACAATGCAGGGGGCGGCACCAGAGCAAGTTTAAATTTTTTTTTTTTAAACTCCGGAGTCGCCCCGCCCACTCACCTTAGTCCCGGCTGCTGCGGGGGGAGGGGGTCTCGGGCGCAGTGCTGCCATCAGGGCATTACTGCCCTGACTACTGTATGGGGCAGAAATGAGTGCTGTACCTTTAAGCAGCAGCAGGTCCAAGTGCATCATGGTCCTGACGCCGGTCATGTGACATGCTGCGCGCTCTTCTTAATGTAGGAGCACTGGATACTGAAGTCGGCAGTGAGCAGGGAGAGGAGGCGGGCAGTGTGTGAGGACTCAGAGGAAGCTGCAGAGAGGAGTGAGGTGAGAGAGGAGACAGGAGTCTGCTGGTGTGAGTTAGGAGATGGGAGGCTGCTAAGGGGAGGAGATGAGAGGCTGGAAAGGAGAGGAGATGAGAGGCTGGAAAGGAGAGGAGATGAGAGGCTGGAGAGGAGAGGAGATGAGAGGCTGGAGAGGAGAGGAGATGAGAGGCTGGAGAGGAGAGGAGATGAGAGGCTGGAGAGGAGAGATGAGAGGCTGGAGAGGAGAGATGAGAGGCTGGAGAGGAGAGGAGATGAGAGGCTGGAGAGGAGAGGAGATGAGAGGCTGGAGAGGAGAAATGAGAGGCTGGGGAGGAGAGGAGATGAGAGGCTGGAGAGGAGAGGAGATGAGAGGCTGGAGAGGAGATGAGAGGCTGGAGATGAGAGGAGATGAGAGGCTGGAGAGGAGAGGAGATGAGAGGCTGGAGAGGAGATGAGAGGCTCCTGAGGAGAGGAGATGAGAGGCTGGTGAGGGGAGGCTGCTGAGGAGAGGGGAGGCTGCTGAGGAGAGATGAGAGGCTGGTGAGGAGATAAGAGGCTGCTGATGTGAGTGAGGAGAGGGGAGGCTGCTAAGGGGAGGATATGAGAGGCTGGTGAGGAGAGGGGAGGCTGCTGAGGAGAGGAGATGAGAGGCTGGAGAGGGGAGGCTGCTGATGAGAGGAGATGAGAGGCTGTCATGATTCTCAATGGCGAGAGAACATAGCCCAGCATATATGAGAACTAGCTCTTGGAAGATGGAAACTATACTGACCATGAACTAAACCTGCCGCACAACTAGAAGTGGCCGGGTAGCATGCCTACGTTTTTTATCCCTAGATGCCCAGCGCCAGCCGGAGAACTACCTAATCCTAGCAGAGGAAAAGACAGTCCTGGCTCACCTCTAGAGAAATTTTCCCAAAAGGCAGACAGAGGCCCCCACATATATTGGCGGTGATTTTAGATGAAATGACAAACGTAGTATGAAAATAGGTTTAGCAAAATCGAGGTCCGCTTACTAGATAGCAGGAAGACAGAAAGGGCACTTTCATGGTCAGCAGAAAACCCTATCAAAACACCATCCAGAAATTACTTTAAGACTCAAGCATTAACTAATAACACCAGAGTGGCAATTTCCGATCACTAGAGCTTTCCAGACACAGTAACTAAACAGCAGCTGTGAACAGGAACAAAATGCAAAAACACACAAGGACAAAAGTCCAACTTAGCTGGGGGTTGTCTAGTAGCAGGAACAAGCACAGAAGGCTTCTGATAACATTGTAGACCGGCATGAAACTGACAGAGGAGCAAGGTTATATAGCGACTCCCACATCCTGATAGGAGCAGGTGAACAGAGGGGATGATGCACACAAGTTCAATTCCACAAGTGGCCACCGGGGGAGCCCAGAATCCAATTTCACAACAGTACCCCCCCCTCAAGGAGGGGGCACCGAACCCTCACCAGAACCACCAGGGCGATCAGGATGAGCCCTATAAAAGGCACGGACAAGATCGGAGGCATGAACATCAGAGGCAGTGACCCAAGAATTATCCTCCTGACCGTATCCCTTCCATTTGACCAGATACTGGAGTTTCCGTCTGGAAACACGAGAGTCTAAGATCTTTTCCACAACGTACTCCAACTCACCCTCAACCAACACCGGAGCAGGAGGCTCAACGGAAGGCACAGCCGGTACCTCATACCTGCGCAACAATGACCGATGAAAAACATTATGAATCGAAAAGGATGCAGGGAGGTCCAAACGGAAGGACACAGGGTTAAGAATCTCCAATATCTTGTACGGGCCGATGAACCGAGGCTTAAATTTAGGAGAAGAAACCCTCATAGGGACAAAACGAGAAGACAACCACACCAAGTCCCCAACACAAAGCCGAGGACCAACACGACGACGGCGGTTGGCAAAAAGCTGAGTCTTCTCCTGGGACAACTTCAAATTGTCCACCACCTGCCCCCAAATCTGATGCAACCTCTCCACCACAGCATCCACTCCAGGACAATCCGAAGATTCCACTTGACCGGAGGAAAATCGAGGATGAAACCCCGAATTACAGAAAAACGGGGACACCAAGGTGGCAGAGCTGGCCCGATTATTGAGGGCGAACTCCGCCAAAGGCAAAAAAGCAACCCAATCATCCTGATCCGCAGACACAAAACACCTCAAATATGTCTCCAAGGTCTGATTAGTCCGCTCGGTCTGGCCATTAGTCTGAGGATGGAAAGCAGACGAAAAAGACAAATCTATGCCCATCCTAGCACAGAATGCCCACCAAAATCTAGACACGAATTGGGTCCCTCTGTCAGAAACGATATTCTCCGGAATACCATGCAAACGAACAACATTTTGAAAAAACAGAGGAACCAACTCGGAAGAAGAAGGCAACTTAGGCAAGGGAACCAGATGGACCATCTTAGAGAAACGGTCACACACCACCCAGATGACAGACATCTTCTGAGAAACAGGCAGATCCGAAATAAAATCCATCGAGATGTGCGTCCAAGGCCTCTTCGGGATAGGCAAGGGTAACAACAATCCACTAGCCCGAGAGCAACAAGGCTTGGCCCGAGCACAAACGTCACAAGACTGCACAAAGCCTCGCACATCTCGTGACAGGGAAGGCCACCAGAAGGACCTTGCCACCAAATCCCTGGTACCAAAGATTCCAGGATGACCTGCCAACGCAGAAGAATGAACCTCAGAGATGACTCTACTGGTCCAATCATCAGGAACAAACAGTCTACCAGGTGGGCAACGATCAGGTCTATCCGCCTGAAACTCCTGCAAGGCCCGCCGCAGGTCTGGAGAAACGGCAGACAATATCACTCCATCTTTAAGGATACCTGTGGGCTCAGAATTACCAGGGGAGTCAGGCTCAAAACTCCTAGAAAGGGCATCCGCCTTAACATTCTTAGAACCCGGTAGGTAAGACACCACAAAATTAAACCGAGAGAAAAACAACGACCAGCGCGCCTGTCTAGGATTCAGGCGCCTGGCAGACTCAAGGTAAATTAAATTTTTGTGGTCAGTCAATACCACCACCTGATGTCTGGCCCCCTCAAGCCAGTGACGCCACTCCTCAAAAGCCCACTTCATGGCCAAAAGTTCCCGATTCCCAATATCATAATTCCGCTCGGCGGGCGAAAATTTACGGGAAAAAAAAGCACAAGGTCTCATCACGGAGCAGTCGGAACTTCTCTGCGACAACACCGCCCCAGCTCCGATTTCAGAAGCGTCGACCTCAACCTGAAAAGGAAGAGCAACATCAGGCTGACGCAACACTGGGGCGGAAGAAAAGCGGCGCTTGAGCTCCCGAAAGGCCTCCACAGCATCAGGGGACCAATCAGCAACATCAGCACCCTTCTTAGTCAAATCAGTCAATGGTTTTACAACATCAGAAAAACCAGCAATAAATCGACGATAAAAGTTAGCAAAGCCCAAAAATTTCTGAAGACTCTTAAGAGAAGAGGGTTGCGTCCAATCACCAATAGCCTGAACCTTGACAGGATCCATCTCGATGGAAGAGGGGGAAAAAATGTATCCCAAGAAGGAAATCTTCTGAACCCCAAAAACACACTTAGAACCCTTCACACACAAGGAATTAGACCGCAAAACCTGAAACACCCTCCTGACCTGCTGGACATGAGAGTCCCAGTCATCCGAAAAAATCAGAATATCATCCAGATACACAATCATAAATTTATCCAAATAATCGCGGAAAATGTCATGCATAAAGGACTGGAAGACTGAAGGGGCATTTGAAAGACCAAAAGGCATCACCAAATACTCAAAATGGCCCTCGGGCGTATTAAATGCGGTTTTCCACTCATCCCCCTGCTTGATTCGCACCAAATTATACGCCTCACGGAGATCAATCTTAGAGAACCACTTGGCCCCCTTTATACGAGCAAACAAATCAGTAAGCAGTGGTAACGGATATTGATATTTAACCGTGATTTTATTCAAAAGTCGATAATCAATACACGGCCTCAAAGAGCCGTCTTTCTTAGACACAAAGAAAAAACCGGCTCCTAAGGGAGATGACGAAGGACGAATATGTCCCTTTTCCAAGGACTCCTTTATATATTCTCGCATAGCAGCGTGTTCAGGCACAGACAGATTAAATAAACGCCCCTTAGGGTATTTACTACCCGGGATCAAGTCTATGGCACAATCGCACTCCCGGTGCGGAGGTAGTGAACCAACCTTGGGTTCTTCAAAAACGTCACGAAAGTCAGACAAGAATTCAGGAATCTCAGAGGGAATAGATGATGAAATGGAAACCAAAGGTACGTCCCCATGAGTTCCTTTACATCCCCAGCTTAACACAGACATAGCTCTCCAGTCGAGGACTGGGTTATGAGATTGCAGCCATGGCAATCCCAGCACCAAAACATCATGTAGATTATACAGCACCAGAAAGCGAATAACCTCCTGGTGATCCGGATTAACACGCATAGTCACTTGTGTCCAGTATTGTGGTTTATTACTAGCCAATGGGGTGGAGTCAATCCCTTTCAGAGGTATCGGAGCCTCCAATGGCTCCAAATCATACCCACAGCGTTTGGCAAAGGACCAATCCATAAGACTCAAAGCAGCGCCAGAGTCGACATAGGCGTCCGCGGTAATAGATGACAAAGAACAAATCAGGGTCACAGATAGAATAAACTTAGACTGTAAAGTGCTAATTGAAACAGACTTGTCAGGCTTCTTAGTACGCTTAAAGCATGCTGATATAACATGAGTTGAATCACCACAATAGAAGCACAACCCATTTTTTCGTCTAAAATTCTGCCGCTCGCTTCTGGACAGAATTCTATCACATTGCATATTTTCTGGCGTTTTCTCAGTAGACACCGCCAAATGGTGCACAGGTTTGCGCTCCCGCAGACGCCTATCGATCTGAATAGCCATCGTCATGGACTCATTCAGACTCGCAGGCACAGGGAACCCCACCATAACATCCTTAATGGCATCAGAGAGACCTTCTCTGAAAATCGCCGCCAGGGCGCACTCATTCCACTGAGTAAGCACAGACCATTTGCGGAATTTTTGGCAGTATATTTCAGCTTCATCTTGCCCCTGAGACAAGGACATCAAGGCCTTTTCCGCCTGAAGCTCTAAATGAGGTTCCTCATAAAGCAACCCCAAGGCCAGAAAAAACGCTTGGTGCCAATGCAAAAGCCCAGTCTTGAGGGTCGCTCCGGAGCAAGGAAATTACAATCCTGACCTGCTGTGCAGGGTCTCCGGCAGAGCGAGACTTCAGGGACAAAAACAATTTGCAATTATTTTTAAAATTTTGAAAGTGAGATCTATTCCCCGAGAAGAACTCAGGCAAAGGAATTCTAGGCTCAGACATAGGTGCATGAACAACAAAATCTTGCAAATTTTGTACCTTTGTGGCGAGATTATTCAAACCTGTAGCTACACTCTGAAGATCCATTTGAAACAGGTGAACACAGAGCCATTCAAGGATTAGAAGGAGAGAAAGAGAGGAAGGCTGCAGTATAGGCAGACTAGCAAGTGATTCAATTAAGAGCACACTCAGAACTAGAGGAAAAAAAAAAAAAAAATTGTAGCAGACTTCTTTTTTCTCTCCTTTCTCAGCCAGTAATTTAACCCTTTTTTGGGCCGGTCAAACTGTCATGATTCTCAATGGCGAGAGAACATAGCCCAGCATATATGAGAACTAGCTCTTGGAAGATGGAAACTATACTGACCATGAACTAAACCTGCCGCACAACTAGAAGTGGCCGGGTAGCATGCCTACGTTTTTTATCCCTAGATGCCCAGCGCCAGCCGGAGAACTACCTAATCCTAGCAGAGGAAAAGACAGTCCTGGCTCACCTCTAGAGAAATTTTCCCAAAAGGCAGACAGAGGCCCCCACATATATTGGCGGTGATTTTAGATGAAATGACAAACGTAGTATGAAAATAGGTTTAGCAAAATCGAGGTCCGCTTACTAGATAGCAGGAAGACAGAAAGGGCACTTTCATGGTCAGCAGAAAACCCTATCAAAACACCATCCAGAAATTACTTTAAGACTCAAGCATTAACTAATAACACCAGAGTGGCAATTTCCGATCACTAGAGCTTTCCAGACACAGTAACGAAACAGCAGCTGTGAACAGGAACAAAATGCAAAAACACACAAGGACAAAAGTCCAACTTAGCTGGGGGTTGTCTAGTAGCAGGAACAAGCACAGAAGGCTTCTGATAACATTGTAGACCGGCATGAAACTGACAGAGGAGCAAGGTTATATAGCGACTCCCACATCCTGATAGGAGCAGGTGAACAGAGGGGATGATGCACACAAGTTCAATTCCACAAGTGGCCACCGGGGGAGCCCAGAATCCAATTTCACAACAAGAGGCTGGTCTCATGCTGTATATGGGGAGGCTGTGTGGGGCTCATGCTGTATATGGGGAGGCTGTGTGGGGCTCATGCTGTATATAGGGAGGCTGTGTGGGGCTCATGCTGTTTATAGGGAGGCTGTGTGGGGCTCATGATGTATATAGGGAGGCTGTGTGGGGCTTATGCTGTATATAGGGAGGCTGTGTGGGGCTCATGCAGTATATAGGGAGGCTGTGTGGGGCTCATGCTGTATATGGGGAGGCTGTGTGGGGCTCATGCTGTATATGGGGAGGCTGTGTGGGGCTCATGCTGTGTGGGGCTCATGCAGTATATATGGGGAGGCTGTGTGGGGCTCATGCTGTATATAAGGGGCTGTGTGGGGCTCATGCTGTATATGGGGAGGCTGTGTGGGGCTCATGCTGTTAATGGGGAGGCTGTGTGGGGCTCATGCTGTATATGGGGAGGCTGTGTGGGGCTCATGCAGTATATGGGGAGGCTGTGTGGGGCTCATGCAGTATATATGGGGAGGCTGTGTGGGGCTCATGCAGTATATATGGGGAGGCTGTGTGGGGCTCATGCTGTATATGGGGAGGCTGTATGGGGCTCATGCTATATATAGGGAGGCTGTGTGGGGCTCATGCAGTATATAGGGAGGCTGTGTGGGGCTCATGCTGTATATGGGGAGGCTGTGTGGGGCTCATGCAGTATATGGGGAGGCTGTGTGGGGCTCATGCAGTATATAGGGAGGCTGTGTGGGGCTCATGCAGTATATAGGGAGGCTGTGTGGGGCTCATGCTGTATATGGGGAGGCTGTGTGGAGCTCATGCTGTATATGGGGAGGCTGTGTGGGGCTCATGCAGTATATGGGGAGGCTGTGTGGGGCTCATGCCGTATATAGGGAGGCTGTGTAGGGCTCATGCAGTATATAGGGAGGCTGTGTGGGGCTCATGCTGTATATGGGGAGGCTGTGTGGGGCTCATGCAGTATATAGGGAAACTGTGTGGGGCTCATGCTGTATATAGGGAGGCTGTGTGGGGCTCATGCAGTATATAGGGAGGCTGTGTGGGGCTCATGCTGTATATGGGGAGGCTGTGTGGGGCTCATGCTGTATATAGGGAGGCTGTGTGGGCCTCATGCTGTATATGGGGAGGCTGTGTGGGGCTCATGCTGTATATAGGGAGGCTGTGTGGGGCTCATGCAGTATATATGGGGAGGCTGTGTGGGCCTCATGCTGTATATGGGGAGGCTGTGTGGGGCTCATGCTGTATATGGGGAGGCTGTGTGGGGCTCATGCAGTGTATATGGGGAGGCTGTGTGGGGCTCATGCAGTGTATATGGGGAGGCTGTGTAGGGCTCATGCAGTGTATATGGGGAGGCTGTGTGGGGCTCATGCAGTATATAGGGAGGCTGTGTGGGGCTCATGCTGTATATGGGGAGGCTGTGTGGAGCTCATGCTGTATATGGGGAGGCTGTGTGGGGCTCATGCAGTATATGGGGAGGCTGTGTGGGGCTCATGCCGTATATAGGGAGGCTGTGTGGGGCTCATGCAGTATATAGGGAGGCTGTGTGGGGCTCATGCTGTATATGGGGAGGCTGTGTGGGGCTCATGCAGTATATAGGGAAACTGTGTGGGGCTCATGCTGTATATAGGGAGGCTGTGTGGGGCTCATGCAGTATATAGGGAGGCTGTGTGGGGCTCATGCTGTATATGGGGAGGCTGTGTGGGGCTCATGCTGTATATAGGGAGGCTGTGTGGGGCTCATGCAGTATATATGGGGAGGCTGTGTGGGCCTCATGCTGTATATAGGGGAGGCTGTGTGGGGCTCATGCTGTATATGGGGAGGCTGTGTGGGGCTCATGCAGTGTATATGGGGAGGCTGTGTGGGGCTCATGCAGTGTATATGGGGAGGCTGTGTAGGGCTCATGCAGTGTATATGGGGAGGCTGTGTGGGGCTCATGCAGTATATAAGGAGGCTGCGTGGGGCTCATGCAGTATATATGGGGAGGCTGTGTGGGGCTCATGCTGTATATGGGGAGGCTGTGTGGGGCTCATGCTGTATATAGGGAGGCTGTGTGGTGCTCATGCAGTGTATATGGGGAAGCTGTGTGGGGCTCATGCTGTATGTAAGGGGCTGTGGGGTGTTTAAAGATATATAGGGGGGTGTCAGCATACTTAATTCTGCTCAATATTAAGTGATACAATTAATATTAATTAATATTTAGTAGAATTATTTTCATGCTATTGGTTCGGCCTCCACAATAGTCATGGTCTTTCATCTGGCCCCTCCGGAAAATAAATTGCCCACCCCTGATCTAGAGACATGGAGTGAGAAGCCCACAGACGATAGCAACAGATTAGTCCGTCCTCTCACTAAATTACCCATCCAGCTCTTCAAACTATTCTCTCTGAAACGTCCGAGCATTGCAGAGATAAACTTCCCTGTTTGCAGTGTGAGTGATGCTGCCCGTGGTTTTGGTAGTATGAATCGACTGACAGGTTCCCCTTAAAAATCTGTCAGCCAAACCTTGCAACCGTGGCAGAATCAACTGACCATGTACGGTGTATGAGATCCACCAGATTTTCACATGACAACTAATGGAAAGGTTTGCTAAGGCTACTTTCACATCAGCAATTTTCTCTGTTCCCGGCAGATACTGCAGTTTTTCCTCATCTGTCGCGTAACATATCACTTACGGGCCAGCAACTCTGCGTTCGGCCGCATTCATTCCCTATGGGACTTGCAGACATGTGCGGCACTTGAGGTGAGACAAAAAAACCACTGCCAGCAGCATTTTTTTTTCCTGTTGCTGCAAGTACCGCATTTGCCGGATCACAGCAAAACCGCAAGTGCCATAGGGAATGAATGAGGCCAAACACAGTGTTGCCATAAGTGATCCATTACAGATGCGGAAAAACTGCCGGATCTACCGCAAATGTCAAAAATCGCTGATGTGAAAGTAGCCTAAGTCACTACAGATAGTGTCTGCATTAGTCATACTCACCAATGGGGGAGGCAGCACGAAAAGTGCCTAGGGCAGCAGAAACTCTAAATACGGCCCTGACTGTAGTGCAAAGTAAGAGTCTTTGTGGCTTTTTTGAGATTTCAAAATTAATCAAAATGGGCTGTTAAGTAAAATATTACAAATTATGTCATACACATAGTCTTGTGTGTCCGCCACTTTTCCAGCTGTGACATACTTATGCAGCAAATTGCCTCTTCAGAGAGGAAAAGGACATGAACTCTAGTGCCACCTATTGGAAGCTGCAATCCTAAAAGTCAATATTAATTCTTTAACGAGCCTTGCCACATGAGTCATGTGGCAAGGCTCATTAAAGGGTCGATATTGACTTTTAGCATTGCTATTTGCAATAGCTGGCACTAGAATTTAAGCCTCATCACATTTACATGCCAGGAGTGTCACTCTCCACAAGGAGAAACATGACCTTAGGACAGTTCACAAGGCTGAGCAAAATGACTAGCAAGAAAATGTAGGCTCCTGAAAAAAAGCTGGTAAGAGTCCAGCTGGGTCAAATAGGTACTTTTAAGGTCTTAGTATGCTGGAAAGTTTATAATTAAGTTTTGTCACTTAGATGGGTCACCACAAGGAGTAACATGAAGGTGAAGACACCTGAGAAAGCAAATGGGAGTCTAAAGGTACCTTCACACTAAACGATATTGCTAGCGATCCGTGACGTTGCAGCGTCCTGGCTAGCGATATCGTTGAGTTTGACAGGCAGCAGCGATCAGGATCCTGCTGTGATATCGCTGGTCGTTTAGGAAAGTTCAGAACTTTATTTGGTCGTCAGATCGCCGTGTATCGTTGTGTTTGACAGCAAAATCAACGATGCCAGCGATGTTTTACAATGGTAACCAGGGTAAATATCGGGTTACTAAGCGCAGGGCCGCGCTTAGTAACCCGATGTTTACCCTGGTTACCATCGTAAAAGTAAAAAAAACAAACAGTACATACTCACCCTCTGATGTCTGTCACGTCCCTTGCCGTCCGCTTCCTGCACTGACTGAGCGCCGGCCGTAAAGTGAAAGCACAGCACAGCGGTGACATCACCGCTCTGCTGTTAGGGCCGGCGCTCAGTCAGTGCAGGGAAGCGGACGCCGGGGGACGCGAAGGTGAGTATGTACTGTTTGTTTTTTTACATTTTACACTGGTAACCAGGGTAAACATCGGGTTACGAAGCGCGGCCCTGCGCTTAGCAACCCGATGTTTACTCTGGTTACCCGGGGACTTCGGCATCGTTGGTCGCTGGAGAGCGGTCTGTGTAACAGCTCTCCAGCGACCAAACAGCGATGCTGCAGCGATCGGGATCGTTGTCTGTATCGCTGCAGCGTCGTTTAGTGTGAAGGTACCTTAAGCAGAATCAATAAAGCACTAGTTACATATCAGTATAGAGCAAATATAGCCCCTTGTGTAAATAGAAGGGTAATGAAAATGTGTGACTACTGGGCCATTCACTGTCAATAGGCGTGGTGATTATACATGCTTGCTATGACTTCAATCACACAGAGCACTTTGGGCTTACCATTCTCTAGATCAGTGGGGGTCTTAGCAACAAATGCATGCCCTCATAATCTCTCGCCTTGACTACTGCAACCTCCTTCTTTGTAGCCTCCCCTCTAACATTCTTGCGCCCCTCCAATCTATCCTAAACTCTACTGCCCAACTAATCCACCTGTCCCCCTGATATTCCCCGGCCTCTTCTCTCTGTCACTCCCTGCACTGGCTCCCCATTACCCAGAGACTCCAGTTCAAAACCGTAACCATGGCATACAAAGCTATCCACAACCTGTCTCCTCCATACATCTGTGACCTAGTCTCCTGGTACTTACCTGCACACATCCTACGATTCTCACAAGATCTCCTTCTCTACTTCCCTCTTATCTCCTCTTCCCACAATCGCATATAAACTTTCTCCCATGCACCCCCAATACTCTGGAACTTTCTTCCAAAACATATCAGACTCTCGCCTACCGTGGAAACCTTCAAAAGGAACCTGAAGATCTACCTCTTCCAAAAAGCCTTCAACCTGCAGTAACCACCGATCCACCAAACCGCTGCATGACCAGCTCTACCCTCACCTACTGTATTCTCACCCATCCCTTGTAGATTGTGAGCCTTCGCGGGCAGGGCCCTCTCATTTACTTCTCATTTGACCTGTTGATTAGCTCATTATCTGCTGTAAGTATTACAGACTGTCAATAGAGACTGTTCCTATTATGCTACCATCAACTCTGCAAACTCCCTGGAGTTCTGTGGCCTGTGTATACTGCTCCTCAGACCTATTGTTTATCCCATAATCTTCTGTAAGCATTACAAATTAATATCTAGAGATTGTTCACATTAGGCTGCATGCATCTCTGCAAACACTTGTAGTTTCTACAACATGCATCTATATCCTGGCTCAGACCTGCTTGTGCCCTCCTGAGTTTGTCTACACTTTTGACTCTGTTTCGGGTGTGTTCTGCTTTGTTTGCTTAACATTCCGCATAGTCCATTGTCCAGGTCCTTGCTGTTGAAGCTGCCATCTGGCAAATCCATCCTGCTATACCAGTGTCATTGTTTCATGTGCAAACCCAGACCTGCGGATTAGTGAAAGCACCTCAACAGTTGAGTCCTAAGATGCAGCAGTCCACCAGAGTCCATGGTCTTTAGTGGCATAGTAATTACAAGGAGCCACATAAGTTCTGAGTATTTTCATTCAAATATATGTAGGGGTGGTGCACACTTTAAGAGAATAGCCCACAAAGAACTACAGCAGGCAGGTTACATTGCCTTTAGCCACTTGGATGCAAATCAAACTGGCGGGAACTTCTGTGCAGACAAGATATTGAACCACAGTTAAGGACAACACTGTAAAGCCATGACACTTAATTTAATAAATCTATTGAATAGCAACACGAGTCTTACATGAGAACCTTTGTTACAAACATCGTATATGCTTTTGATCAGTACCATGTATACATCTCATATCAGAAGGGTGTTACGTATATAAAAAAACTTAACATTTTTATCAGTCAGTGTAAATGTAGGCTGAAAGGGCTAGCAGCATACAGACTGAAACTGTCACCAGTTACGGTATTCTACTATCAGTATATACTCCCATTTGGTGCCCAAGTTATGTGTCATGTCATGCACGTAATAATAATTGCTCAGGGTTACAGCCAGATTACAGTTCATTCAATCTGAGAATGCAATCTGATCATTAGTTTCTATAAAATACTTATATGCATATAATGTTGCTACTGTATCCTCTGAACAATGCTTCCTTGTACATCACTTTGCATACATATACAGTGGGGGAAATAAGTATTTGATCCCTTGCTGATTTTGTAAGTTTGCCCACTGACAAAGACATTAACAGTCTATAATTTAAAGGTTAGGTTTCTTTTAACATTGAGAGATAGAATAGTAAAAATAAAATCCAGAAAGTCACATTGTATAAATTGTATAAATTTTATTTTGCAATGAGAAATAAGTATTTGATTCCTCTGGCAAACAAGACTTAAAGGGAACCTGTCACCCCCCCCCCCCCCCAGGGCTTTTGAAAGTAAAAGAGCCACCTTCAGCAGCACTAAGGCTGCATTCTGTGGAGGTGGCTGTTATGTTTCTTATCCCTAGGAACGCAGAAATAATGACCTCTATTGTGTCTGGGAGGTATGTCTTCTCCCGTGGTGTCACCTGCCTCAGAGCCATCCCTCTTGCGTCTGTGCGCCGCCTCCTTTGTGCCTGTTAAATGCCTGGCGCCTGCGCTCTGCAATCAGTTCTCGGGCATGATGCCAGTGAACTTACATCAGGCGCCTGCGTGTAGTGGAGGCCTCAGATCCCATCCCGCAGTGTGTTATGATGTATTCACACTGTGGGGCTGGGAATCTGGCGCCTGCACAGTGGAGCGGGACATGGTGCTACTCGACAGACGTGCTGAAGTCTCGCAAGACTTTACAAATCTCGCAAGACATTGGCACTATCTTCAATGGAGCACGGTGACCCGCACCACTGCTCAGGTGCCAGATTCCCAGCCCTGCAGTGTGAATACCTCATAACACACTGCGGGGCGGGATCTAGGGCCTCGGCTACACGAAAGTGCAGGCACCTAATGTAAGTTCACAGGCAGCGCGCATGGCGAGTTGAGTTAATGCCAAAAAGCTCCATTTTTGTCTCATCTGACCACAGCACTTTCTCCCAATCACTCACAGAATCATCCACGTGTTCATTGGCAAACTTCAGTCGGACGTGCATATGTGCCTTCTTGAGCAGGGGATCTTGCGGTCACTTCAGGATTTCAAACCTTTATGATGTAATGTGTTACTAATAGTTTTCTTGGTGACTGTGGTCCCAGCTGCCTTGAGATATTTTACAATCTTCCCCCCTTGTAGTTTTAGGCTGATCTCTTACCTTATTCATGATCAAGGATACCCTACGAGGTGAGATTTTGCATGGTGCAAACAATTGCACCAACAGTTGTCTCCTTCTCACCCAGCGTCTTACTTATGGTCTTGTGCAGCTTTGTGCAGGTCTATGATCTTGTCCCTGACAGCCTTATAAAGTTCTTTGGTCTTGCCCATGTTGTAGAGGTTAGAGTCTGACTTATTAATGGAGTCTGTGGACAGGAGTCTTTTATAAAGGTGACTATGCATGACAGCTGTCTTTAATGCAGGTAACGAATTGATTAGAAGCATCTAACTGGCCTGTAGGAGCCAGAACTCTTAATGGTTTGTAGGGGATCAAATATTTCTCACTGCAAAATGCAAATACATTTATATAATTTATACAAAGTGATTTTCTGGATTTTATTTTTGATATTCTATCTCTCAATGTTAAAATTAACCTACCCTTAAAATTATAGAGTGTTCATGTCTTTGTCCGTGGGCAAACTTACAAAATCAGCAAGGGATCAAATAATTATTTCCCCCACTGTATACAGTGGGGAAAATAAGTATTTTATACACTGCCGATTTTTCATCTTTTCCCACCTACAAAAAATGGAGAGGTCTGTAATTTTTATCGTAAGTACCCTTCAACTGTGAGAGACAGAACCTAAAAATAAATACAGAAAATCACATTGTATGATTTTTAAATAATGAAATTGCATTTTATTCCATTAAATAAGTATTTGATCACCTACCAACCAGCAAGAATTTTGGCTCTCACAGACCTGCTAGTTTTTCTTAAGAAGCCTCCTACTCTGCACTCATTACCTGTATTAATTGCACCTGTTTGAACTCATTACCAGTATAAAAGGCACATGTTCAAGCATTTAATCAATCACACTCCCTTAAGCGAAAGCGTGTATAGGGAATATGGGTTCGAAAAAAGCAAAGGTTTATCCTTACATTCTTACCACATACTACGTGCAAGTGTTTAATACCGCTGAGGGAGTGAGATCCCCTTTGGTTTTTTCGAACCCATATTCCCTATACACGCTTTCGCTTAAGGGCAGGTAGCCAGGACTTCTAATGTCTGCACACAGTGCTTTCTCAGCAGCACGTAACTCCCCACACACGTGACCGCGATGACGCGCGGCGTCACGTGACACATACTCACAGATGTATAAACCCGGAAGTACGCTCCGGGAACATAGCGCGTCCTCAATGGCGACATAGAACACCACCAGCGCTGGAGCTTCTCACACTGGTAAGCGATCTTTTCATGCACACAGCTGCCTCCCCCAGCTTGGGGACATTTCTCTCATGCATCGCCCTTTAATTACCATTTATAGCATGGGCCACCATACTCCTTAGCGACATAGCACGCCAAGAGCCCCTAAAACCTGTATACCGGTAAGCTTTTGGCAGTTCATATGGACGCCTATCTCATAATTTTTGTTACTCTCACTGACATCCTGCAATTGTAAACATTACAGCAACGATCCACGGTGTTAACTCATTACACCAGGGGGATTACCCATCTGATTATATGTGCTAACCCAGCAACCCAGGTGAACATTGGTATAGTACCTCAGTTCATACTTTGTGATTTAAAATGATGCGGTAACGCTCTTTAGCTGCACACCCATGATCTGTTCATACTATATGCCACATCACCCTTTTTTTTTCTCATAACCATCACTGCAGGATACAGCATTGCTGTTGGCATATCATACTTTTTCTTTCAGCTGCAGGGACCCAGTTTGGCACATTTAAACACCATTGTGTTTGTCTCCTTAGGCACACTACACTACGCACTAATATATTTAAGTAATGAGGAAGAATTCGACCACAATTCCGAACCTTGTCTACATGGAAGCCTCACCTCTTTTTCTATGAAGCACATATATCCTTTTTCCCATTACGGCTTTCCTCGTATCATGTGTTGCTCACAGTTCCTTCTCAAATCTTGGCTTTGGTTTATATAATGTTGGAAGCAGTGTTTGTACCTTGGACATGTTGAATGCAGCTTTAACTGTTTGTATATTGATTTTGACATATACAGACCATAACAAGTCTATAAATATTGCTTACAATGCTTAAAATTGTGACACCAGACAGACACTAAGACTTTTCTTGTCCTTTTCTCTTTATTGACATCTTTGTATTAGATAAACTGAACTATTCTGAGGAAGGTCCACTTGGGACCAAAAACGTTCAACTATTGGTTCTAAGTCTGGTCGTGCAATAAAATCAACAGTTTTCACTTCGTAAACTATTGAGTGCCAAGTTATTGTCAAATATTTGATTTTTGGGTTGGATACCCTACTTGAGCATCAACTCCTGTTGTATTACTTTGCATGAAGTCAGAATAGCCTCCCAGAGCTGCTGTTTTGATGTGAACTGCCTCCCACCCTCATAGATCTTTTGCTTGATGATACTCCAAAGGTTCTCTATGGGGTTGAGGTCAGGGGAAGATGGTGGCCACACCATGAGTTTATCTCCTTTTATGCCCATAGCAGCCAATGACTCAGAGGTTTTCTTTGCAGCATGAGATGGTGCATTGTCATGCATGAAGATGATTTTGCTCCTCAAGGCATGTTTCTGCTTTTTATACCATGGAAAAAAGTTGTCAGTCAGAAACTGTATATATGTTGCAGAGGTCATATTCACACCTTCAGGAACCTTAAAGGGCCCTACCAGCTGTCTCCCCATGATTCTGGCCCAAAACATGACTCCTCCATCTCCTTGCTGACATCGCAGCCTTGTTGGGACAAGGTGGCCAACCACCAACCATCCACTACTCCATCAATCTGGACCATCCAGAGTTGCTCGACACTCATCAGTAAACAAGACTTTTGAAAATTAGTCTTCATGTATGTCTGGGCCCACTGCAACCATTTCTGCTTGTGAACACTGTTTAGGGGTGGCCGAATATTAGGATTATGCACCACAGCAAGCCTTTGAATGATCCTGCACCTTGAGATTCGAGGGACTCCAGAGGCACCAGCAGCTTCAAATATCTGTTTGCTGGTTTGTAATGGCTTTTTAGCAGCTGCTCTCTTAATCCGATGAACTTGCCTGGCTGAAACCTTCCTCATTATGCCTTTATCAACACAAACACATCTGTGCTCAGAATCAGCCACAAATCTCTTTACAGTACGATGATCTTGCTTAAGTTTTCAGGAAATATCTAATGTTTTCATCCCTTGACCAAGGCATTGCACTATTTGATGCTTTTCGGCAGCAGAGAGATCCTTTTTCTTTCCCATGTTACTTGAAAACTGTGGCCTGCTTAATAATGTGGAACATCATTTTTAAGTCGTTTTCCTTTAATTTGAACCACCTGGAAAACTAATTATCACATGTGTTTAAGATTGATTTCAGTGATCCATTGAGCCCTGAGACACAATACCATCCATGAGTTTATTTGAAAAACAAAACAATTAAATCTTTATGACATTTAAATCCAATTTGCATAATAATTTGGAACACGGTGTAGAAAATCTTTGGAGGTAGCTGGAACTCAATGTTAACAAGTGACAGCCCTGAAACCTGAAATCTGGAGAAGATCTGTATGGAGGAGTGGGCCAAAATCCCTGCTGCAGTGTGTGCAAACTTGATCAAGAATTACAGGAAACGTCTGACCTCTGTAATTGCAAACAAAGGTTTCAGTACCAAATATTAAGTTCTGCTTTTCTTTTGTATCAAATACTTATTTCATGCAATAAAATGCAAATTTGTTATGTAAAAATCATACAATGTGAATTTCTGGATTTTTTTAAGATTTTGTCTCTCACAGTTAAAGTGTATCTACAATAAAAAATTTAAGAACTTTTCATTCTTTGTGGGTAGGAAAACTTGCAAAATTGTCAGTATATTACTTATGATATATCCTGCTGGTCACTGTTTCACCATCATAATCACAGATACGCCTCCATGCGCAACCCGAGGAGCACCTACAGCATCCCCTAGCTGTAAAAGGGGTCACTGCTTCACAATAGATAGATAGCTCTATTGATAGATAGATAGATGATAGATCTATAGATAAATAGATGGAAATATAGATCTACAGATAGCTAGATTGATAGATCTATAGATAGACGGATAGATCTATAGATAGATCAATAGATAGATCTATCTATAGATCTATCATCTATCTATTTATAGATCTATCTATCCATTTATAGATCTATCTATCTATAGATCTATTGATATATCCATCTATTTATCTATCTGTGTGTGTAAACATTATTATTCAGTAGTATGTAAATAAAGAGGTTGGACAAGAAATTACATCACAATCCTTTATTTTTTTTGCAAACAAATCCGCATGAAAAAAACACATGAAAATCCTCATCAAATACGCATCAAATCCGCACGGATTTTAACCTGCTTTTTCTACCAAGAGATGCAGAATCTGCACAGAAAATTCCACAGGCAAATCTGCAACATGTGCACATACCCTAACGTTACATGTTTATGTTTATTTGGTATATGGAAAACATCAAAAGCACAACACTTTTTAGAAAGGCTAAAATAGCACTTTTTATTATAGTTAATTTAAAAACTCAAAAATAAATATATAAAAGTACTGACATCGGAAGGGGAGGAACAAGTACAGGGGGAAGGGGTGGGTATGCCTGGGAATAGGAGACGTATTAGGCACTGAAGGGTACCCAATATAACCAATTATACAGTGTACAAGTAGTTATATTTTAATACCATAACCTTAATATAAGTACATAAAAGGTAGTGAACCACCATGATATACAGTAGCTGCTCCATTCATGAAGTACACGTGCAATAGTAATATAATTTGTACATAAAGAAAAGAATAAAAAAGGAGCCCAAATGGATTTACAAACTGAGATACAGTGACCAAATATAGATAACTAGCTGTTTCCAGCCGGCTAATGCTCAGCATGCTCATTCTAATCTAATTAACGCTGCTGGTGATTAAACTAAAGTAAATAATGACAACATTCAATAGCGCTTACACAGGTGGTAAATAAACTTAAAATGAAGTTAATAACAATAATAATAATTAAAAATCAGAATAATACTAATACATTTTATTCACAGTGTAAAATCAAAAGCAAACTGGATTCGTGTGGTAATGTGGGGGGACGGAGCCTCGTGTGGTAATGTGTGGGGATGGAGCCTCGTGTGGTAATGTGTGGTAATATGGGGGGGCGGGATTATGTCTGGTAATGTGGTGGGGGGCGGGATTATGTGTGGTAATGTGGTGGGGGGCGGGATTGTGTGTGGTAATGTGGTGGGGGATGGGATTGTGTGTGGTAATGTGGTGGGGGGGCAGGATTGTGTATGGTAATGTGGGGGTGGGATTCTGTGTGGTAATGTGGTGGGGGGGCGGGATTGTGTGTGGTAATGTGGTGGGGGGGCGGGATTGTGTGTGGTAATGTGGTGGGGGGGATTGTGTTTGGGGATGTGTGGCGGGCGGAGCTACTGTGCAGGGGCCAGGATTAGCGAGTAATCACGATGCCTTATATATATATATATATATATATATATATATATATATATATATATATATATATATATATCTAATATATAAAGCTGAATGTGTATATGTGTGTATGTATGTATGTATGTATGTCTGGGATTGGCATCTGAACCGTCGCAGCTACAGCCACAAAATTTTGCACAGTCACACGTCTGGACCCCGAGAGCGTCATAGGCTATGTTGTGAGGTGAAATTTTAACCCCGCGCTTTCCAATTCACCAAACAATTTTGCCCCTATCTACATAATGGGGAAAAAGTGAAAGGAAAAGTGTTGGAGGCGTCGCAGCTACAGGCACAAAATTTTGCACAGTCACACGTCTGGACCCCGAGAGCGTCATAGGCTATGTTGTGAGGTGAAATTTTAACCCCGCGCTTTCCAATTCACCAAACAATTTTGCCCCTATCTACATAATGGGGAAAAAGTGAAAGGAAAAGTGTTGGAGGCGTCGCAGCTACAGGCACAAAATTTTGCACAGTCACACGTCTGGACCCCGAGAGCGTCAAAGCTATGTTGTGAGGTGAAATTTTAACCCCGCTCTTTCCAATTCACCAAACAATTTTGCCCCCATCTACATAATGGGGAAAAAGTGAAAGGAAAAGTGTTGGAGGCAAATTAACAGCTGCCAGATGTGAACAAGGGGGACTTAAAGAATGACAGCGATGGCGCCAAAGAGTATATACTGTACAGTTGCTAAGGTGGGGCCCCAACATGGGATAATCACCACACCACCACGGGGATATGAACACACGCACAAAATGCGCCACACACTACCACGTGCTCGAACACACATACGACTCTCAGCGCACATTTCACCACACATACACCAACCTCGCCACATAAAAGTCGAAACACAAAAGTCGCCGCTCAAAACTCGCCACGCGCAAAACTCTCCACATGCAAAACTCGCCACACGTGCAAAACTCACCTCATGGAAAACTTGCCACACGCAAAACTTGCACACGCAGAAAAATTGCCACATGCACAAAAGTTGCAACACATGCAAAAATTGCCTCAAACAAAACTTGCACATACTCAAAAGGCACCACACATAAAACTCGCCACGCGCAAAACTCGCCATGCGCAAAACTTGCTGCACACAACTTGCTACACTAACCTGTCACATGCAACTCGACACACAAAAAGTTGCTACACGCATGTCACCACACAAAACTCATCTCACAAAAGTCGCTACATGCATGTCGCCACACGCAACTCAACACACACAACTTGACACACGAAACTCGCCCTAAAACACACACAAGTCTGGTATTATCCTTCAAAAACCGTCGCAGCTACAGCCACAAAATTTTGCATAGTCACACGTCTGGACCCCGAGAGCGTCATAGGCTATGTTGTGAGGTGAAATTTTAACCCCGCGCTTTCCAATTCACCAAACAATTTTGCCCCTATCTACATAATGGGGAAAAAGTGAAAGGAAAAGTGTTAGAGGCGTCGCAGCTACAGGCACAAAATTTTGCACAGTCACACGTCTGGACCCCGAGAGCGTCATAGGCTATGTTGTGAGGTGAAATTTTAACCCCGCGCTTTCCAATTCACCAAACAATTTTGCCCCTATCTACATAATGGGGAAAAAGTGAAAGGAAAAGTGTTGGAGGCGTCGCAGCTACAGGCACAAAATTTTGCACAGTCACACGTCTGGACCCCGAGAGCGTCATAGGCTATGTTGTGAGGTGAAATTTTAACCCCGCGCTTTCCAATTCACCAAACAATTTTGCCCCTATCTACATAATGGGGAAAAAGTGAAAGGAAAAGTGTTGGAGGCGTCGCAGCTACAGGCACAAAATTTTGCACAGTCACACGTCTGGACCCCGAGAGCGTCAAAGCTATGTTGTGAGGTGAAATTTTAACCCCGCTCTTTCCAATTCACCTAACAATTTTGCCCCTATCTACATAATGGGGAAAAAGTGAAAGGAAAAGTGTTGGAGGCAAATTAACAGCTGCCAGATGTGAACAAGGGGGACTTAAAGAATGACAGCGATGGTGCCAAAGAGTATATACTGTACAGTTGCTAAGGTGGGGCCCCAACATGGGATAATCACCACACCACCACGGGGATATGAACACACACACAAAATGCGCCACACACTACCACGTGCTCGAACACATATACGACCCTCAGCGCACATTTCACCACACATACACCAACCTCGCCACATAAAAGTCGAAACACAAAAGTCGCCGCTCAAAACTCGCCACGCGCAAAACTCTCCACATGCAAAACTCGCCACACGTGCAAAACTCACCTCATGGAAAACTCGCCACACGCAAAACTTGCACACGCAGAAAAATTGCCACATGCACAAAAGTTGCAACACATGCAAAAGTTGCCTCACACAAAACTTGCACATACTCAAAAGGCACCACACATAAAACTCGCCACGCGCAAAACTCGCCACGCGCAAAACTCGCCATGCGCAAAACTTGCTGCACACAACTTGCTACACTAACCTGTCACATGCAACTCGACACACAAAAAGTTGCTACACGCATGTTGCCACACAAAACTCATCTCACAAAAGTCGCTACATGCATGTCGCCACACGCAACTCAACACACACAACTTGACACACGAAACTCGCCCTAAAACACACACAAGTCTGGTATTATCCTTCAAAAATAAAAATCTGATTAATAAGCTGAGAAACTACAAGAGCAACAAATGTACCATATAGGAATCCAGCAGCTGTCAGTCACATGACCAGTCTATTATGTGTATGTGTGAGCTAATATATACTGCCAGGGGGTGGGCTTACTGTTGGCTGGGGATTTATCAGGCTGCCAATTTAGCTTACAAATACTGAGGTAAAAATACTGACCAAATAACGTGTGAACGAGGGCTAATACAGGAGGAGATGACATACAGATATATACTATATACAGGAGGAGATGACACACAGGCATATACTATTTACAGGGGAGATGACACACAGGTATATACTATATACAGGAGGAGATGACACACAGATATATACTATATACAGGAGAGATGACACACAGGTATATACTATATAGAGGAGGAGATGACATACAGGTACATACTACATACAGGAGGAGATGACATACAGGTATATCTAATATATAAAGCTGAATGTGTGTATGTATGTATGTATGTGTGTATGTCCGGGATTGGCATCTGCACCGTCACAGCTACAGCCACAAAATTTTGCACAGTCACACGTCTGGACCCCGAGAGCGTCATAGGCTATGTTGTGAGGTGAAATTTTAACCCCGCGCATTCCAATTCACCAAACAATTTTGCCCCTATCTACATAATGGGGAAAAAGTGAAAGGAAAAGTGTTGGAGAAAAATTGACAGCTGCCAGATGTGAACAATGGGGACTTAAAGAATGAGAGCGATGGCGCCAAGGAGTATATACTGTACAGTTGCTAAGGTGGGGCCCCGACATGGGATACTCACCACACACGGGTATATGAACACAAACACAAAATGCGCCACACACTACCACGTGCTTGAACACATATACGACCCTCAGCGCACATTTCACCACACATACACCAACCTCGCCACATAAAAGTCGAAACACAAAAGTCACCACTCAAAACTCGCCACGCGCAAAACTCGCTACATGCAAAACTCGCCATATGCAAAACTAGGGTCACGCAAAACTCGCCACACGCAAAACTCACCTCATGGAAAACTCACCTCATGCAAAACTTGCACACACAGAAAAATTGCCACATGTACAAAAGTTGCACCACATGCAAAAGTTGCCTCACACAAAACTTGCACATACTCAAAACGCACCACACATAAAACTCGCCACGCGCAAAACTCGCCATGCTCAAAACTTGCTGCACACAACTTACTATACTAACCTGTCACATGCAACTCGACACACAAAATGTTGCTACACGCATGTCGCCACACAAAACTCATCTCACAAAAGTCACTACATGCATGTCGCCACACGCAACTCAACACACACAACTTGATACATGAAACTCGCCCTGAAACACACACAAGTCTGGTATTATCCTTCAAAAATAAAAATCTGATTAATAAGCAGACAAACTACAAGAGCAACAAATGTACCATATAGGAAATACGGCAGCTGTCAGTCACATGACCTGTCTATTATGTGTATGTGTGAGCTAATATATACTGCCAGGGGGTGGGCTTACTGTTGGCTGGGTATTTATCAGGCTGCCAATAGCAACCAATCACAGCTTAGCTTCTATTTTGCTACAGTTAATTAATCTGAGCTCTGATTGGTTAATATAGGCAACAAAGACATTCTCAGTATAACAAAGCTAATATATGTTGTGAAATTCTTCTATTAGCTTAGTTTTTGCCTTTTAATAATTACATTTCTATCTATTTGTTTTGTGGTTTTTGTGTGCAGAATACATTTTTGTTAACACATTCTATTTTGCTAACAGCAGTCATTAACCCGGGCGAAGCCGGGTAGTACAGCTAGTATATATATATATATATATATATATATATATATATATATATATATATATATGTGCAGCGCCCCAGAGTCCTGGTCGTTGCAGTAATGTTGCTCTGCCACTAAGGGGAGTGATGTTACGTCTGATTACACTAAAGGAGTTTCTCTGACCAGGTAACACTCACACTACACTTCACACTCCGGCCACCAGGGGGGGTGGTTCTATCTAGTAGGCCACTCCTCACACTCTGGTAAAACTGGGGGTTGGACAGGAAGAGAGGGAGAGAAGTAACTGGGAAGAGCTAGTGAGAGGACCTGTCAGGGATGGGATCCTGGCAGACTCCTAGGAGCAGAACTAACCAGTGAACAACGGGAATACAGTAAAGAGGAATTAGGACCAGAAGGAGTCATGCTGTTAGACCGAGGCAACATCCTACTGAGGCGCACAACCGGCGGCCGGAACGCCGAGGAAGTATTTCTATATATAGCTTCAGGCAATACTTCAAACCAACGGCAGGACAGTCAGTCACAGGCGGGCTGTCTCACCTAAATCACCTAAGAAGACATAGGGACATAGGGGGCAACCTGTGGAGAGGGGCGACTCTAGGGTCCCGGAAGAGCTCCGAGCCTACCCGTCATACGGGTGCGTCCCAACCATAACACCGGGAGGGACGGATTAGCAGAACATCATCTAATTGAGTTGTGAGGGAACATGAGAAACAGACACAACAGTTGTGGGGACTTTCCGTAAGCACAGCAGGGGAGGACCACAACACATAGCGCTAGCAGGAAGGCACAGATTTCCACCTGCAAGGAGAACTCTGGAGGTGTCATTGGACCGGCCGGACTTGCGCAGCCTGGTGAACCGTATTCCGGACTGAGGACCCAGAGACCTTCAGTAAAGAGGTAAAGAGACTGCAACCTGGTGTCCTCGTTATTTACTGCACCGCACCACCACCACTATCTACATCTATCATTGCGCGCCACTCAGCAGGGTCACGGAACCGGGTCTAGCCACCGTGACAACCCCAGAGCAGAGACTCAGAGGCCCGGTACCGGGTACCCCTCGGCCCTGCGGCAGTGGGGGCACTGCAGATGCACAACCAACAATAGGACAAGAGCAGGTATATAGGTAAGCAAATATACAGTGCCTTGCGAAAGTATTCGGCTCGCTGGAACTTTTCAACCTTTTCCCACATATCATGCTTCAAACATAAAGATACCAAATGTACATTTTTGGTGAAGAATCAACAACAAGTGGAACAAAATTAGGAAGTTGAACTAAATTTATTGGTTATTTTAAATTTTTGTGGAAATTCAAAAACTGAAAAGTGGGGGGTGCAATATTATTCAGCCCTTTACTTTCAGTGCAGCGAACTCACTCCAGAAGTTCATTGTGGATCTCTGAATGATCCCATGTTGTCCTAAATGCCTAATGATGATAAATATAATCCACCTGTGTGTAATCAAGTCTCCGTATAAATGCAACTGCTCTGTGATAGTCTCAGTTCTGTTTGAAGCACAGAGAGCATCATGAAGACCAAGGAACACAACAGGCAGAGCCGTGATACTGTTGTGGAGAGGTTTAACTTTAAACATCAAAAGGAGCACTGTGCAAGCGATCATATTGAAATGGAAGAAGTATCATACCACAGCAAATATATCAAGACCCGGCCGTCCTTCTAAACTTTCACCTCAAACAAGGAGAAGACTCAGAGATGCAGCCATGAGGCCCATGATCACTATGGATGAACTTCAGAGAGCTACAGCTGAGGTGGGACAGTCTGTCCATAGGACAACAATCAGTCGTACACTGCACAAATCTGGCCTTTATGGAAGAGTGGCAAGAAGAAAGCCATTTCTCAAAGATATCTGTTCTGTCTCCGCCATCTAATTTGTTGCCTCCGATTATCTGTTTGCATAATTTGCAGTTTCTCAGCCAGTATACAGGACTTGATATATTCATACCTTTATTTGTAGTGCTTTGGCTCCCTCTAGCGGTCAGAGATATGTTGACAGTTATATTTTTCTGTTATGTATTTTTTATGTCTGATTCTCCTCCTCCTTTGCAATGCATTATGGTAGCTCAGCCTACATTTCCCTCCATTATCATTTCACTTCCAGTTTGCCTTCCAGGAAAGAAGCTTACACTTCATCCCCCTTGCGATTGCATTGCCGGTATGTCTTTATGCTCTCTGTAGATATTTCTGCTCTATATTAGCCTAGCTTAACCAGTTGCTCTCCTAGTTCAGTTACTAGCCTTCTAAATGTAATGCATAACGTTTATCATGTGTAGTATGTATTTGTTCCCTACCATGCACTGATTCTATGTATATCATTGTTCACAGTTTCACCGCATCAATATACCACTACGTTTAATAAAGAACAGACTCAACCACAGTCTCCTTATTGGACCCCGGTATAGCGGTTTAGCTGACTGTATAGCTACATATGAGCCTGCCTCATTTAGTGAGGACAGAACAGTGAAACGGCAGCCATCCAACTAGTGGGATTCAAGTCACCGGCTACTCAGAGACTAAATACAGCTACAGCAATCTCTGCACAGCCAAGCACTTTCCCAAGACACCATGTCTCACAAATTGCATAGAACAAGATCTGTTACTTCCGTCTCCTCAAAGACAACATCCATCAGCAGCGCGGTCGCCATTGCCCGCGCAAATGCTGAAGCCGCCAAAATACGAGCGAGCTTTGCTGACCAAGAGATGCAACTTAAATTAGAAAAAGCACGCATAGATGATGAGAGAGCCGATCAAGAGAGACGGTCGCAGTTAGAAAAGGCACGTGTGGATGCCGCCTTAGAAAGCCTAGCAGCAAAAAGGGAAGCTGCCGCAGCCCTTGCCGAAGCAGAATCACTAGAAGCCATACAAAACCCCAAGCTGCATAGTCAAAGCAGTATGTCGAGTCTGGAGTTTCCACTACAAGACTCACCACAACGCACATCTCAGTATGTTAATGAACTTCCTGATCTAAACTATAACCCTGAACCAGTATCAAAACAAGAATACAACGTCTCCAGCGAAGGGAGCGAAAGTCGTCATGAGGCTCGCCTCCAGGACAGAAACAAACTCGAAAATGTGAGGCAAAACAACTCTGCTAATGACTACCTTGCCCCTCACCAGGTAACCAATGTGGATCACCCTGCTGACACACCGTACGTCAGACCGAAGCAATACGACACCGGCTGGCGCCACCCTGAGGACACTAACAGGTACGAACGCACCTCACATCACTATCAGGGCGATCCATCACCAGTGTACTCCACTGACAACCGGTTCACAACAGAATTTGCCAAGTTCTTCACACGACGTGAACTGGTTGCCAAGGGACTTATGAAATTCACTGACCAAGCTGAAGGTTACAGAGCTTGGAAAGCTTCCTTCCAAAATGTCATTAGAGACTTGGGGCTACAACACAGGGAAGAGATAGACCTGTTAGTCAAATACCTGGGAGAAGAGTCAGTCAAACACGCAGTAAGAATCAGAGACATTAATATAAACCGCCCTGAGACCGGCCTCAAAGAGATCTGGAAGAGGCTGGATGAGTGTTACGGCTCAGCAGAAGTAATAGAAAGAGCCTTGTTCAAAAGAATCGATGACTTTCCTAAAATATCTAACAAAGGTCTCCAGAAACTTAGAGAGCTAAGCGACCTACTAAAGGAAGTCCAAGTTGCCAAATACGAGGACGACCTACAGGGACTTGCATTTCTTGACACAGCCAGAGGTGTTAACCCTATAGTCCAGAAGTTGCCCTACAATCTACAGGAGAGGTGGCTCACACATGGTTCCATGTACAAATACAAACACAGTGTTCCATTTCCTCCCTTCTCCGTTTTTGTAGACTTTATACACCAACAAGCGAGAATTAGAAACGATCCCAGCTTTGACTTTGCGATGCCATATGCCACACCGTCACCACCTGCAAATCCACGCAGAACATCTGTGGCAGTACACAAGACTTATGTTTCTTCTCCAGGTTCTAATTACAGGTCTGCTGGCTGCTCCCAATCAGAGACAAAGGTGCAGGACCCTGACAAGCAGTGCCCACTTCATCAGAAGCCTCATCCTCTCCTGAAATGCAGAGCCTTCAGAGGAAAATCTATGCCAGATCGCAGAAGCTTCCTGAAAGAAAACGGTATCTGCTACAAGTGCTGCTCGTCCACAACTCATCTCACCAAGGACTGCAAGGTCAGTGTAAAATGCACAGAATGTGGCACCACAGATCATAGCACCGCTCTACACCCTGGCCCAGCTCCATGGAGTACACAAAACACGGTAGCTGACAGTGAGCATGGCGGGGAGGAAAGGAACACTGATACAGCTACGCCAGAGGTCACTTCACAATGTACCGAGGTCTGCAAAGGGACAATAGACAGTAGGTCCTGTTCAAAAATATGCCTCGTCAGAGTACACCCGAAGGGCCATAGAGACCAAGCTGTAAGACTGTATGCTATCTTGGATGAACAAAGTAATCAATCCTTGGCTAGATCAACGTTCTTTGACCTATTCAACATCAAAGGGCCAAGCACTCCCTACTCATTAAAGACGTGTGCAGGTACTGTGACAACAGCAGGCAGGAAAGCTACAGACTACCAAATCGAGTCATTAGACGGTCAATTCTGCCTACCACTACCTACGATCATCGAATGTAACCAGATCCCAGACAACAGATCTAAAATCCCTACACCTGATGTAGCAATCCATCACGCTCACTTAAAACGAATAGCACACCTTATACCGGAACTCGACCAGCAGGCCCAGATAATTCTGCTGTTGGGGAGAGATATCCTGCAGGTTCATAAAGTGAGACGTCATATCAATGGACTTCACAATGCTCCCTATGCCCAAAGGCTAGACCTAGGATGGGTCATAATTGGCAACGTATGCTTGGGACGCATGCACGCCCCATCTTCCGTGACAAGCATGCTGACAAATACATTGGAGAAAGGACGACCATCTCTGTTTCAACCTTGCAAGAATGAGTTCCATGTCAGGGAACTGCCACACAGCATCCAACTTCCCAACCATTCAATAGACTTTACTCACGACAGCAGTATAGTGTCGGGAAGCTATGAGGATCAGTTGGGGTGCACAGTCTTCCAGAGAACTAAGCAGGACAACCAAGTGGCAATGTCGGTAGAGGACAAGTTGTTCTTAGAGGTAATGGACAAGGGACTTGTTAAAGATGAGACCAACAGCTGGGTCGCACCTCTTCCCTTCAAAACCCACAGACTACGTCTACAGAACAACAGAAATCAGGCATTACAACGTTTCTCCTCTCTCAAACGTAATCTGCAAAAGAAACCAGAGATGAAAGATCACTTTTTCTCCTTCATGTCAAAGATTTTTGAAAACTGTCACGCAGAACTAGCTCCCACTCTCAAAGACTCTGAAGAATGCTGGTTCCTACCTATGTTCGGAGTATACCACCCTAAGAAACCAGGCCAGATTAGAGTCGTGTTCGATTCCAGTGCCAAATTTAATGATGTCTCCCTAAATGACGTTCTACTAACAGGACCAGACCTCAATAACAAACTGCTGGGAGTACTTATGCACTTCCGTAAGGATTCCATTGCCTTCATCGCTGACATCCAGCAAATGTTCCATTGTTTCCTTGTGAGAGAGAGAGACAGGAACTTCCTAAGATTCTTCTGGTACAGAGACAATGATCCTACTAAAGAAGTCACAGAGTATCGCATGAGAGTGCACATCTTTGGCAACAGTCCTTCCCCTGCAGTCGCCATTTATGGACTCAAAAGGTCGGCTCAGGAAGGAGAAGCAGAATACGGAGCAGATGTCAGACAATTCATAGAAAAGGACTTTTATGTCGACGATTGTCTGAAAGCCATGCCTTCAAATGAGACTGCCATCAGTCTTCTCAGGAGAGCCCAGGACATGCTTGCCTGCTCGAACCTTAGGCTTCATAAAATAGCCTCAAACAGCCAAGAACTCATGGAAGCGTTCCCTTCTCAGGACCTATGCAATCGTCTCAGAGACCTGGACCTGGGGTCAGACCCCGCACCAATGCAACGCAGCCTTGGGCTTCTCTGGAATCTACAGTCAGACACTTTCACCTTTCAGGTCAACCAGGAAGAAAGGCCTTTCACATGTAGAGGCATCCTGTCTACCATCAACAGTCTGTACGATCCCTTGGGTTTCACAGCTCCTGTTACTATACAAGGCAAGGCCCTACTAAGAGACTTAACTAGGGAAACATCTGACTGGGATGCACCTCTGCCACCTGATAAGAGGATCCAGTGGGAAGAGTGGAAGAACTCGTTAGCGGCACTCTCCAACCTGAATGTGCCAAGACCATACGCCCCTGTGCCATCTACTGAAATACAAAGCCAAAGACTGTACGTATTTGCAGATGCTTCTGTCAAAGCGATTGCCGCTGTTGCCTACCTGAGAACTGTAGACTCCAAAGGTCAGTGCCACATTGGTTTCATTATGGGGAAGGCCAAACTCGCACCACAACCAGAGCACACTATACCCAGGTTAGAGCTTTGTGCCGCAGTCCTAGCCATTGAGTTAGCAGAGTTCATCACATCCGAAATGGATATTGACCTGACACAGGCCAAGTTCTACTCAGACAGCAAAGTAGTCCTGGGATATATCCACAACGAAACCAGGCGATTCTACGTTTATGTCAATAACAGAGTGCTACGAATCAGGAGATCAGTTCATCCAAAGCAGTGGCATTACATACCCACAGACCAGAATCCTGCAGATCATGCAACTAGAGCAGTTGACGCAAGTCGACTAGGAAGCACAATGTGGCTGTCAGGACCAAAACTATTGTACATTGAGGAATGTTTTCCAGACACCTTTGAACTAGTAGGAGAGGACTCAGATGCTGAAATCCGCCCTCAGGTGTCTACACTTCATACAATGACCTCTGTTATCCAGCTTGGATCTTGCAGGTTCGACAGATTCTCAAGTTGGAAGTCACTTACTCGAGCCATTACCTGCCTGACTCATATAGCTCGCTCATTCAGGACCACCAGAACTTGTGGCACAGAAAAATGTAAAGGTTGGCATCTTTGTAAAGATACATATGTTACCTCTGACTTAGAGTTCTCTAGAAATCACATCATCCTCACTGTTCAAAGAGAAACCTACTTTGCAGAAATCCAATGTCTCATTAACAAAGCTCCAATACCAGTGAGCAGCGTATTGAGAAAACTCGACCCATTCATCGACAACAGTGGCCTACTGAGAGTAGGAGGCCGACTCAAAGAAGCTGAGATGGAGTTTGTGGAGAAATTCCCTCTTATACTTCCTGGAAAATGTCATGTTGCCTACCTAATCGTACAACATTACCACAATCTGGTCAAGCGCCAATGGAGAGAGGTACAAAGTCTTGCAAATACTTTCTGGGACAGGTGGCGCAAACAATATTTGTCTACCCTGCAGCCACGTACGAAGTGGCAATCTACTAAACCTAATCTGAACGTAGGTGAACTTGTTCTTGTGAAAGACTGTCAAATTCACCGGAACCAGTGGCCACTTGGTCTAGTTACCGCAACGTTCCCGAGCAAGGACGGCAACGTCCGCAAAGTTGAACTAAGGATGACCAAAGGGAATGAACCTAAGACATTTTCCAGACCGGTATCTGAACTGGTCCTATTGTTGCCTTCGGAAGAAAGGAGTAGTGACATCCGTTGATGTCAGCTGGGAGTGTTCTGTCTCCGCCATCTAATTTGTTACCTCCGATTATCTGTTTGCATAATTTGCAGTTTCTCAGCCAGTATACAGGACTTGATATATTCATACCTTTATTTGTAGTGCTTTGGCTCCCTCTAGCGGTCAGAGATATGTTGACAGTTGTATTTTTCTGTTATGTATTTTTTATGTCTGATTCTCCTCCTCCTTTGCAATGCATTATGGTAGCTCAGCCTACATTTCCCTCCATTATCATTTCACTTCCAGTTTGCCTTCCAGGAAAGAAGCTTACACTTCATCCCCCTTGCGATTGCATTGCCGGTATGTCTTTATGCTCTCTGTAGATATTTCTGCTCTATATTAGCCTAGCTTAACCAGTTGCTCTCCTAGTTCAGTTACTAGCCTTCTAAATGTAATGCATAATGTTTATCATGTGTAGTATGTATTTGTTCCCTACCATGCACTGATTCTATGTATATCATTGTTCACAGTTTCACCGCATCAATATACCACTACGTTTAATAAAGAACAGACTCAACCACAGTCTCCTTATTGGACCCCGGTATAGCGGTTTAGCTGACTGCATAGCTACATATGAGCCTGCCTCATTTAGTGAGGACAGAACAATATCCATAAAAAGTGTCATTTAAAGTTTGCAACAAGCCACCTGGGAGACACACCAAACATGTGGAAGAAGGTGCTCTGGTCAGATGAAACCAAAATCGAACTTTTTGGCAACAATGTCAAACGATATGTTTGGCATAAAGGCAACACAGCTTATCACCCTGAACACACCATCCCCACTGTCAAACATGGTGGTGGCAGCTGTTATGATCCGGTGACCTTGGAGCCGCATGAGAGACTTTCTCAGGAATAGGTGGTACCTGTACTGACCGCAAACCCTAAACTAACACCGCAACTAGAAGTAGCCTTGGGATGTACCTAACACGTCCTAGACACCTCGACACAGCCGGAGCACTAAATACTGTTGTGAATTCTGTTGTGGGTTCTGCTCTTGGGCTCCCTCCGGTGGTTATAAGTGGTAGTGCTGATGTTTGTCCTTCACAGCAGTCATCAGGTGCTTCCACTTTGGACGGGGCTATTTAGTCTGGCTTCAACCTTTAGTGAGTGCCAGTTGTCCATTGTTTTTCTGGAGGATTCACATCTCTGCTTGGTTTCTCCTGCTGGATTGTCCAAATCATCAAAGATAAGTCCTGGCTTTGTTTTTGCAGTCCACATGTGGTGGACTTTATGGTTCAGTGAATTGCTATGTTTTTTCTTGTCCAGCTTTGTCTGTGTAAGGATTTATTCAGCCAAGCTGGAAGCTCTGGAGTCGCAGAGTTACCCTCCATGCCTTTAGTTAGGTGTGGAGATTTTTGTATTCTCTGTGGTGGATTTTTGTAGTATTTTAATACTGACCGCACAGTACTCTGTCCTGTCTTTTCTTTCTAGGTAGCGTGGCCTCCTTTGCTAAATTCTGTTTTCAGTCTGCGTTTGTAATTTCCCTCTCCTCTCACAGTCAATATTTGTGGGGGGCTGTCTTTCCTTTGGGGATTTTCTCTGAGGCAAGATAGTTTTCCTGTTTCTTTCTTTAGGGGTAATTAGTCCTCCGGCAGTGACGAGGTGTCTAGGGAGTGACAGGAACATCCCATGGCTACTTCTAGTTGCGGTGTTAAGTTCAGGGTCTGCGGTCAGTATAGAGGCCACCTACTCCAGAGCTCGTCCATGCTGCTCCTAGGCCACCAGATCATAACAGTACAACTGGCCAACAATTTGTTAACCGCATCTCAAAAGAAGGGAAAGAAAGTGCTGAGCCAATTTTTTTTCTGTACTCTGTTGTGTTTGTTTTTTCCCTCTTCACTAGTGTTGAGCATTCCGATACCGCAAGTATCGGGTATCGGCCGATACTTGCGGTATCGGAATTCCGATACCGGTATTCCGATACTTGCCGCGTATCGGATACCGGAATCGGAAGTTCCAAGATTCAAAATTCAGAAATTCAGCCAATGAGAATGATTCCAAGTGTGGGCACATCCTGTTTAGCATGGAGGGCATGAAACTACTGGCAAGGCTGTGATTGGCTGCTGAAATGATGTCATGATGCAGTTTAAAAGTCGCTGGCGCCATTTTCCGATCACTCTGCTGTGAATTCAGTTAGTGACAGGACGCTGTTTGCTGACTGAGGGACAGTTTAGAGATAGCGATTTGCTTCTTTGTGCTTTCCAAAGGCTAATTTAGCAACCGCTGTGTTCACCTACTATTCACCTTGCTTTTGCCTTGTAGCGCTGTTTTCACAGCGATCTGCAAGGTCTGTGTGTGTGTGTGTGTGAGTGCAGCCCACTCTCTAGTCTGAGTGCAGCCACATAGGCCATCCATAGCTGGTTGTATTCAGTTCAGGGAGGGTGGTTCATTGCCTCATACTGTTCTTTTTTTTTTTTTTTTTTCAAGTAGTGTAGTCTGCTGCTAATTTATTCAAAAAAATCCTATTAGTGTCTTTCCACCCGTCTCCAGCTAATTTGTGGAAAAACACTACATAGGATAAAGTAGAGGAGGGTTTTTGGGCCTTGCAGCGCCGTTTACGGCTGTCTGCACGGTCTCCGTGTGACTGCAGCTCGCCCTGTAGTCTGTGAGCAGCCGTAGCCTGGTTGTCTGCAGCTCAGGGTTGTTCACTGCGTCATACCGCCAAATCAATTTTAATTTTTTTTCAAGTAGTGTAGTCGGCTGCTAATTAATTTTAAAAAATCCTATTAGTGTCTTTCCACCCGTCTCCAGCTAATTTGTGGAAAAACACTACATAGGATAAAGTAGAGGAGGGTTTTTGGGCCTTGCAGCGCCGTTTACGGCTGTCTGCACGGTCTCCGTGTGACTGCAGCTTGCCCTGTAGTCTGTGAGCAGCCGTAGCCTGGTTGTCTGCAGCTCAGGGTTGTTCACTGCGTCATACCGCCAAATCAATTTTAATTTTTTTTCAAGTAGTGTAGTCTGCTGCTAATTAATTTAAAAAAATCCTATTAGTGTCTTTCCACCCGTCTCCAGCTAATTTGTGGAAAAACACTACATAGGATAAAGTAGAGGAGGGTTTTTGGGCCTTGCAGCGCCGTTTACGGCTGTCTGCACGGTCTCCGTGTGACTGCAGCTCGCCCTGTAGTCTGTGAGCAGCCGTAGCCTGGTTGTCTGCAGCTCAGGGTTGTTCACTGCGTCATACCGCCAAATCAATTTTAATTTTTTTTCAAGTAGTGTAGTCTGCTGCTAATTAATTTAAAAAAATCCTATTAGTGTCTTTCCACCCGTCTCCAGCTAATTTGTGGAAAAACACTACATAGGATAAAGTAGAGGAGGGTTTTTGGGCCTTGCAGCGCCGTTTACGGCTGTCTGCACGGTCTCCGTGTGACTGCAGCTCGCCCTGTAGTCTGTGAGCAGCCATAGCCTGGTTGTCTCCAGCTCAGGGTTGTTCACTGCGTCATACCGCCAAATCAATTTTAATTTTTTTTCAAGTAGTGTAGTCTGCTGCTAATTAATTTAAAAAAATCCTATTAGTGTCTTTCCACCCGTCTCCAGCTAATTTGTGGAAAAACACTACATAGGATAAAGTAGAGGAGGGTTTTTGGGCCTTGCAGCGCCGTTTACGTCTGTCTGCACGGTCTCTGTGTGACTGCAGCTCTATCTGTTGTCAGTTCAGCCCCCAAAAAAGAAATAAATAATAAAGTTCACCAAACACACCAGTTACACCACTTTACATTTGTGTAGGCCACATTAGCTCATATTAAAGTCTAGTCCACACTTTAGAAAATTAGTGTTTCTTATACCTGTTAGGAGGAGTTGCTCAGGAATAAGCACACAAATCCGTTAGTACTTTTCTGCTTATCTTTATCAGTCAACCAAGATGAAGAAGGCAGTGAGTAAGGCACGTGGGCGTGGGCGCGGAGCAGGGAGGGGACGTGGGGATTCTGTGCCTGCTGCGGGCACCGGTGACTCATCAGCACCCACTTTCACCAGGCAACAGTCGTTCATGCGCAGCTTTGTGTCAGAGCGCCGTACACCGCTGCTGCGTGAAGACCAAATTGAAGCCGTTGTCGGATGGATGGCAGCTAATGCATCAACTTCCATTAGTGCCACATCCTCTCAGACACAGAGCACTGGAGAGCAGCCATCTGTCTCTTCACCACCTGCCAAATTGCCCAGGCAGACAGAGAGCCCAGGACAGGAGCCGTCTCTACTTCTGTTCTCTGAATCTCTTGGCTTGGAAACAGGGGGCCAGCCAAGCAGCATTGGAGAAATGGAAGAAGAGGCAGGGTGCAGTGATGCCCAACAGCTTTTTCTGTCTTCCTCTGAAGAGGCGGGTGGGCCAGTGGCTCCGGTCACCACATCGCAGGCCGCATCAGCTGATGATGACACTCAGGTGCCACTTACTGGTGCGTGCTCTGCTGCTGAGACTACCCAGGAGGAGCAGTTGGGGGCAGAGGGTAGTGTAGATGATGAGGTCCTCGACCCATCTTGGCGTGAGGGACAGGAAGGTGGTGGGAGCAGCTCTGAGGAAGAGATTCTCCGTACGGCCCAAAGAGGGAGAGGGAGGGGGAAGACTGCGGATCCTGCAGCCTCCGCTTTGGCACCCGTTAGGAGCATGTCTCTTCCAAAAGCCAAAAAGGGCGCTCCCAAGACTTGCAGTGCCTGGTCCTTTTTTGACACAGTTGCAGATGACATTTGCTATGTCAGATGCAACGTGTGTCATCACAAAGTCAAAAGAGGTCGAAATGTCAGCAGCCTCAATACCTCCAACATGTGGAAACATGTGCGCACCAGGCACCCGGCGTTGTTAGAAAAACACACTGAAGAGGTAGGCCAACCAACAGCGGCAGCTACCACCTCTTCAGCTCGTGTTGCCTCTTCCTCTAGCTCACACGCAGCTGGTTCGGCTTCCTCCCAGGATCGCCGTGGAAGAACCTCTGGCCCTGTTGTCCAGAGACCCGCTGTAATTCCACCCGCAGCACCACTTTCCCAGTCATCCACACACTCCCAGCCCAGTCTACAGCCATCGGTAGTACAGGCATGGGAGAAAAGGCGGCCTTTCTCGTCAAACCACCCACGAGCACAGGCTCTGACTGCAGGCATTGCCAAACTTCTGTCACTGGAAATGCTGTCATTCAGGCTGGTGGAGACTGACAGCTTCCGTGACTTGATGTCATTGGCAGTCCCACAGTACAATGTGCCCAGCCGCTTTTACTTCAGCAGGCAAGCCGTCCCTGCCCTGCACAAGCATGTGGAGGGACACATAAAACACGCGCTACTGAACGCCGTCAGTAGCAAGGTCCACCTCACCACCGATGCGTGGACCAGTCAACATGGACAGGGGCGATACCTTTCCCTCACTGCCCATTGGGTTAATGTCATTGAGCCGGGTACAGACCGTGCGAGTGGCGCAGGACGTGTCCTGCCCACTCCAAGGATTGCAGGAATCCATTCTGTACGCATTGACTCCTCCTCTTACACCAGTTCCTCAGAATCATCGCTGCAGGAGCCGTCACAGTCCACCTCCACATGGACCCGTGATGAACGTGTACCTGTTACGACCGACATGAGCACAGCCATGGCCAAACGTCAACAGGCCGTGTTGAAATTAATTTTTTTGGGGAATCGTAGCCACACAGCGCAGGAGCTCTGGAATGCCATCAAGCAGGAGAGCGATGTGTGGTTTGTGCCAGCGAATCTCCAGCCAGGCATGGTAGTGTGTGATAATGGCCGAAATCTGGTGGCAGCTCTGGGCCTCGGCAACCTCACTCACATCCCATGTCTGGCACATGTGCTCAATTTGGTCGTGCAGAGCTTTTTGAGGGACTATCCGGATCTTGATGCACTGCTGCACAAGGTCCGCCTAGAGTGTGCTCACTTGCGGCGTTCCAGCACGGCAAAAGCGCGCATTGCGGCTCTGCAGCGCCGACACCGCCTGCCGGAACATCGCATCATATGTGACCTACCTACCAGGTGGAATTCCACGTTACATATGTTGGAGCGGTTGTGTGAGCAGCAGCAAGCTGTAATGGAGTACCAGCTGCTTCAGGCGCAAAGAAGTCGCAGTCAGCGCCGTACAGACTTCACAACCACAGAGTGGGCCACTATGAATGACGTCTGCCAGGTTTTGCGTCCCTTTGATTATTCCACGCGGATGGCGAGTGCAGATGATGCACTAGTCAGCATGACTGTCCCCCTTATCTGCCTGCTTGAAAAATCACTGCAAGCGCTAAGGGATGATGTTGTGGAAGAGGTGGAGGATGAGGATTCACCATTTCCATCATCTTCTGGACAGTCAGCGCCACGTGGTTCCTCACAAACGCTTAGGCAGGGGACAGTTTGTGAGGAGGATGAGGAGGAGTCAATGGAGGAGGAAGACGTCCGTCCAGAGGAGGGAGTTACCGAATTGTCCAGTACTCAGTGTGTACAGCGAGGGTGGGGTGATGACGAGCGGGCAGAGATCACGCCTCCAGCAGGGGACAGCGTTTCTTGGGCAGTTGGCAGTCTGCAGCACATGGTGGATTACATGCTGCAGTGCCTGAGAAACGACCGCCGCATCGCCCACATTCTCAACATGTCTGATTATTGGGTGTTCACCCTCCTCGATCCTCGCTACCGGGACAACGTAGAAAGCCTCATCACACCGTTGAACCGTGAGCGAAAAATGCGGGAGTACCAAGACACACTGGTCAATTCCATCATCTTCTCCATTCCAACTGAGAGAAGTGCTGCTAGTGCATTCCAAAGCAGCTCAGTGCGTCCAGGCAGTGGTGGAGGCTCTGCACAAAGAGGGAGCAGAAGCAGTGCCTCTGCCCAAGGCAAGACCAGTATGGCCCAACTGTGGCACAGTTTTCTGTGCCCCCCACAAAAGTCTACACCATCACAGACGGCTCCAGTCAGCAGGAGGCAACGGTTCCGTCAGATGGTGACAGACTACATGTCTTGCCCTCTTGCTGTACTCCCAGACGGCTCTTCCCCTTTCAAGTTTTGGGTCTCAAAGCTGGATACATGGCCAGAGCTAAGCCAGTATGCATTGGAGGTGCTGTCTTGCCCTGCGGCCAGTGTATTATCGGAACGTGTCTTTAGTGCTGCAGGTGGTGTACTAACTGACCGTCGCATGCGACTATCCTCCGATAACGTTGACCGGCTTACTTTCCTGAAAATGAACAAGGCCTGGATCTCGCAGGAATTTGCCACTCCTCCTCCTGATTAAATAATTAGGTCACTGTATACGTTATCCAGGTCTCCTGTTGTGTTCATCTTTCTACCACCTGAACTTAAATTCCTGTGCTCCAACACCGCCAGTTGAGGCTCAGAAGTGCCGTCTGCACAGTCAAAACATACGACCCAGTGTTATTGGGTTTCAGTAACGTCAGCTGATCCCCAGCTGTGTAGCCGGCAATGTGTCATGCGACCGCCACGCTGACACAACAACTGAAATGTAAGGGAATCTGTCCCCCCCCCCCAAGGCGTTTGTTACTGAAAGAGCCACCTTGTGCAGCAGTAATGCTGCACAAGGAAAAGGTAGCTATTTTTGTTTAGCTCCTTGCACACGCAGAACTTAACACTTATAAAATTTGTCCCCTGCAACCGTAAAACCGTCCCAGAGGTGGGACTTTCCTTCGTAATGTGACGCAGCACAGCCGTCATTCCTACCCCCCCGGCGCCGCGCACCGGCTCCTCAGCGTTGTTTTATTCCGTCCCGGAGCCTGCGCTGTTATGTTATCCCGTGGCCAGGCACACTTAGCGCTGCCCGTCTTCTGGCATCATTTGGTGTCAGGATGGCTGCGCCTGTGCGGCCGCGCTGGCAGAGAGCCCGCCTCGCAGTGTCTTCTGATTTAATCCCACTGGGGGCCTGGGATCCATGGACATGCGCAGTGCATATCTGAACCTCCACCTCTCACTCATTTCCCTATGGCTTCTTCAGACTGTTCGGTGTCAGCTGGTCCCTAATAGCATGCCACGGCCGTGACACCGCACAGTCTTAAGAAGCCGTAGGGAGGGGAGTGAGAGGCGAGGATATGCACTGCGCATGTCCATGGATCCCAGGCCCCCAGTGGGATTAAATCAGAAGACACTGCGAGGCGGGCTCTCTGCCAGCGCGGCCGCACAGGCGCAGCCAGCCTGACACCAAATGATGTCAGAAGATGGGCAGCGCTAAGTGTGCCTGGCCACGGGATAACATAACAGCGCAGGCTCCGGGACGGAATAAAACAACGCTGAGGAGCCGGTGCGCGGCGCCGGGGGGGTAGGAATGACGGCTGTGCTGCGTCACATTACGAAGGAAAGTCCCACCTCCGGGACGGTTTTACGGTTGCAGGGGACACATTTTATAAGTGTTTAGCTCTGCGTGTGCAAGGAGCATGATGAAAAGAGCCACCTTTTCCTTTTGCATCTTTTGTGCTGCACAAGCTGGCTCTTTCAGCTACAAACGCCTTGGGGGGGGGTTAAAGGTTCCCTTTCGACTTTCTCAGGCTTCGGCCTACATTGTGTTCCTCTGCTTTTCCACCTGTCCCTGGGCTCCAACACCGCCAGTTGCCGTCCAGAAGTGCTGTACGCACAGTCAACAGTCCCTCCTCTGTTATTGGGGTTCAGTAACGTCAGCTGTTCCCCTGCTGTGTGTGTGGCAATCCCTCCTACCTCCTCCAACCTCCTCCTCCTCCACCTGTCCCTGGGCTCCAACAACGCCAGTTGCCGTCCAGAAGTGCTGTACGCACAGTCAACAGTCCCTCCTCTGTTATTGGGGTTCAGTAACGTCAGCTGTTCCCCTGCTGTGTGTGTGGCAATCCCTCCTACCTCCTCCAACCTCCTCCTCCTCCACCTGTCCCTGGGCTCCAACAACGCCAGTTGCCGTCCAGAAGTGCTGTACGCACAGTCAACAGTCCCTCCTCTGTTATTGGGGTTCAGTAACGTCAGCTGTTCCCCTGCTGTGTGTGTGGCAATCCCTCCTACCTCCTCCAACCTCCTCCTCCTCCACCTGTCCCTGGGCTCCAACAACGCCAGTTGCCGTCCAGAAGTGCTGTACGCACAGTCAACAGTCCCTCCTCTGTTATTGGGGTTCAGTAACGTCAGCTGTTCCCCTGCTGTGTGTGTGGCAATCCCTCCTACCTCCTCCAACCTCCTCCTCCTCCACCTGTCCCTGGGCTCCAACAACGCCAGTTGCCGTCCAGAAGTGCTGTACGCACAGTCAACAGTCCCTCCTCTGTTATTGGGGTTCAGTAACGTCAGCTGTTCCCCTGCTGTGTGTGTGGCAATCCCTCCTACCTCCTCCAACCTCCTCCTCCTCCACCTGTCCCTGGGCTCCAACACCGCCAGTTGCCGTCCAGAAGTGCTGTACGCACAGTCAACAGTCCCTCCTCTGTTATTGGGGTTCAGTAACGTCAGCTGTTCCCCTGCTGTGTGTGTGGCAATCCCTCCTACCTCCTCCAACCTCCTCCTCCTCCACCTGTCCCTGGGCTCCAACACCGCCAGTTGCCGTCCAGAAGTGCTGTACGCACAGTCAACAGTCCCTCCTCTGTTATTGGGGTTCAGTAACGTCAGCTGTTCCCCTGCTGTGTGTGTGGCAATCCCTCCTACCTCCTCCAACCTCCTCCTCCTCCACCTGTCCCTGGGCTCCAACAACGCCAGTTGCCGTCCAGAAGTGCTGTACGCACAGTCAACAGTCCCTCCTCTGTTATTGGGGTTCAGTAACGTCAGCTGTTCCCCTGCTGTGTGTGTGGCAATCCCTCCTACCTCCTCCAACCTCCTCCTCCTCCACCTGTCCCTGGGCTCCAACAACGCCAGTTGCCGTCCAGAAGTGCTGTACGCACAGTCAACAGTCCCTCCTCTGTTATTGGGGTTCAGTAACGTCAGCTGTTCCCCTGCTGTGTGTGTGGCAATCCCTCCTACCTCCTCCAACCTCCTCCTCCTCCACCTGTCCCTGGGCTCCAACACCGCCAGTTGCCGTCCAGAAGTGCTGTACGCACAGTCAACAGTCCCTCCTCTGTTATTGGGGTTCAGTAACGTCAGCTGTTCCCCTGCTGTGTGTGTGGCAATCCCTCCTACCTCCTCCAACCTCCTCCTCCTCCACCTGTCCCTGGGCTCCAACACCGCCAGTTGCCGTCCAGAAGTGCTGTACGCACAGAGCCAAACACCTCGCCAATGTGTTAGTGGGGTTCAGCACCGCCAGCTGTTCCCCTGCTGTGTATACGGCAACGTGTACTGCGACCGCCACGCAGTCACAACAAGTTTACTTTAAGGGAACCTGTCCCCCCCCCCCCAGGCGTTTGTTACTGAAGGAGCCACCTTGTGCAGCAGTAATGATGCAAAGGGAAAAAGTGCCTCTTTTCGTGGTGCTCCTTGCACATGCGGAACCTAACAGTTATGAAATGTGTCCCATCACAGCGTTAAACCGTCCGGTAGGTGGAACTTTCCTTTGTCGTGTGACGCAGCACAGCCATCATTTTTACCCCCTTGGCGCCGTGCGCCGCCTCCTCAGCGTTGTTTGAATCTGTCCCGGAGCCTGCGCTGTTAGGTTAGCCCTTGGCCATGCACACATTTTGCGCTGCCCGTCTTCTGACATCATTTGGTGTCAGGCTGGCTGCGCCTGTGCGGGTGCGCTGGCCGAGATCCCGCCTCGCAGTGTCGTCTAATGTAATCCCACCGCGGGCCTGTGATCCGTGCCCGTGCGCAGTGCATATCCTCGCCTCTCACTCCCCTCCCTACGGCTTCTTCAGACTGTGCGATGTCAGCTGGTCCCTAATAGCATGCCACGGCCGTGACACCGCACAGTCTGAAAAAGCCGTAGGGAGGGGAGTGAGAGGCGAGGATATGCACTGCGCACGGGCACGGATCACAGGCCCGCGGTGGGATTACATTAGACGACACTGCGAGGCGGGATCTCGGCCAGCGCACCCGCACAGGCGCAGCCAGCCTGACACCAAATGATGTCAGAAGACGGGCAGCGCAAAATGTGTGCATGGCCAAGGGCTAACCTAACAGCGCAGGCTCCGGGACAGATTCAAACAACGCTGAGGAGGCGGCGCACGGCGCCAAGGGGGTAAAAATGATGGCTGTGCTGCGTCACACGACAAAGGAAAGTTCCACCTACCGGACGGTTTAACGCTGTGATGGGACACATTTCATAACTGTTAGGTTCCGCATGTGCAAGGACCATAATTAAAAGAGCTAAGTTTACCTTTTCCAGCATTAGTGCTGTACACAATGGCTCTTTCAGCTACAAACGCCTGGGGGGGGGGGGGGGTTAAAGGTTTCCTTTCAACTTGCTCGAGTGCAGGCTTCGGCCTACACTCCGCTCCCCCTGCTCCTCCTGCTGACCCTGGGCTCTAACACCGCCAGTTGGGGCCCGGTACTGCTAGCTGCACAGAGAAAAACACCAGCCAATGTGTCAGTGGGGTTCAGCACCGCCAGCTGTTCCCCTGCTGTGCAGCCGGCATCGTGTCCTGCAAAAGCCACGCAGACACAAGAACTGAAATTGAAGGGAACCTGTCCCCCCTCCCCCAGGCGTTTTTACGTTATCCAGCCACCTTGTACAGCGGTAATGCTGCATGTGTGCAAGGTGGCTCAGAAACGTATTCTCCTCGCACATGTGGAACTGAAAACACGTCTGCAATGTGTCCTCTGTGTGACCATTTAACCGTCCCGGTGGTGTGACTTTCCTTTGTAATGACACGCTGCAACCCCCTTGGTAGCGCTGCCCGTCTTCTGGCATCATTGTTTGGCTGGCTGCGCCTCTGCGGCCGCCCTGACCCACACAACGCCCCTCGGTGTCTTATTTATTGGGACTGCGAGGGTGTGATTGATGGGCAGGATCAGTGCATCAGTTCGCCTGTCCCTCCTCTCCTTCCGCCTTCTTCGGACTGTGCGGCTTCATGGCCGTGGCATGCGATAAGGGATCAGATGACGCCGCACAGTCTGAAGCGGGTGTAAGGACCCGAGTGTGAGAGGCCAACATATGTGCTGCGCCAGGCCCTGAATCCCAGCCCCGCAGTGTTTTGACAATGTTAAGACACTGCGGGGCTGGGATTCATGGTCATTGCGAAACGCACCGGCCGACATTAAATGATGTCAGAAGATGGGCAGCGCTAACAGCGCTAGGCCAGGGGATAACACGACAGCGCAGACTCCTGTACAGCAAATAACAACGCTCAGGAGGCTGCACCCAGCACCAAGGTGGGATTCTTGACATCTGTGCTGCGTCTCATTACAAAGGGAACTCGCGCCTCCAACACAGTTTGACTGTATAAAGGGCTAAATGTTATACGTGTTTCATTCAGCGTGTGCAAGGAGCGAAATTAAAAGAGCAACCTTTGACTTGTGCAGCACTACTGCTGCATAAGCTGTGGCTCTTCTACTTTCTAACCCCTGAGGGGGGGTTAAAGGTTACCTTTGAAATTGGTTCAAGTAGGCTTCGGCCTACACTCTGCTCCCCCTGCAGAGCCCGGGCTCCAACACCGCTAGTTGCTGTCCGGAAGTGCTGGCTGCACAGAGCCAAACACCTCGCCAATGTGTCAGTGGGGTCCAGCACCGCCAGCTGTTCCCCTGCTGTGTAGCCGGCAACGTGTCCTGCGACCGCCACGCAGACACAACAGACCCAAAGCTGCCGCCAGTGCAGGCTTCGGCCTACACTCCCCTCCCCCTGCTCCTGCTCCTCCTCCTCCTGCTGACCCTGGGCTCTAACAAACCGCCAGTTGGGGCCCAGATGTGCTAGCTGCACAGAGAAAAACACCAGCCAATGTGTCAGTGGGGTCCAGCACCGCCAGCTGTTCCCCTGCTGTGCAGCCGGCATCGTGTCCTGCAAAAGCCACGCAGACACAAGAACTGAAATTGAAGGGAACCTGTCCCCCCTCCCCCAGGCGTTTTTACGTTATCCAGCCACCTTGTACAGCGGTAATGCTGCATGTGTGCAAGGTGGCTCAGAAACGTATTCTCCTCGCACATGTGGAACTGAAAACACGTCTGCAATGTGTCCTCTGTGTGACCATTTAACCGTCCCGGTGGTGTGACTTTCCTTTGTAATGACACGCTGCAACCCCCTTGGTAGCGCTGCCCGTCTTCTGGCATCATTGTTTGGCTGGCTGCGCCTCTGCGGCCGCCCTGACCCACACAACGCCCCTCGGTGTCTTATTTATTGGGACTGCGAGGGTGTGATTGATGGGCAGGATCAGTGCATCAGTTCGCCTGTCCCTCCTCTCCTTCCGCCTTCTTCGGACTGTGCGGCTTCATGGCCGTGGCATGCGATAAGGGATCAGATGACGCCGCACAGTCTGAAGCGGGTGTAAGGACCCGAGTGTGAGAGGCCAACATATGTGCTGCGCCAGGCCCTGAATCCCAGCCCCGCAGTGTTTTGACAATGTTAAGACACTGCGGGGCTGGGATTCATGGTCATCGCGAAACGCACCGGCCGACATTAAATGATGTCAGAAGATGGGCAGCGCTAACAGCGCTAGGCCAGGGGATAACACGACAGCGCAGACTCCTGTACAGCAAATAACAACGCTCAGGAGGCTGCACCCAGCACCAAGGTGGGATTCTTGACATCTGTGCTGCATCTCATTACAAAGGGAACTCGCGCCTCCAACACAGTTTGACTGTATAAAGGGCTAAATGTTATACGTGTTTCATTCAGCGTGTGCAAGGAGCGAAATTAAAAGAGCAACCTTTGACTTGTGCAGCACTACTGCTGCATAAGCTGTGGCTCTTCTACTTTCTAACCCCTGAGGGGGGGTTAAAGGTTACCTTTGAAATTGGTTCAAGTAGGCTTCGGCCTACACTCTGCTCCCCCTGCAGAGCCCGGGCTCCAACACCGCTAGTTGCTGTCCGGAAGTGCTGGCTGCACAGAGCCAAACACCTCGCCAATGTGTCAGTGGGGTCCAGCACCGCCAGCTGTTCCCCTGCTGTGTAGCCGGCAACGTGTCCTGCGACCGCCACGCAGACACAACAGACCCAAAGCTGCCGCCAGTGCAGGCTTCGGCCTACACTCCCCTCCCCCTGCTCCTGCTCCTCCTCCTCCTGCTGACCCTGGGCTCTAACAAACCGCCAGTTGGGGCCCAGATGTGCTAGCTGCACAGAGAAAAACACCAGCCAATGTGTCAGTGGGGTCCAGCACCGCCAGCTGTTCCCCTGCTGTGCAGCCGGCATCGTGTCCTGCAAAAGCCACGCAGACACAAGAACTGAAATTGAAGGGAACCTGTCCCCCCTCCCCCAGGCATTTTTACGTTATCCAGCCACCTTGTACAGCGGTAATGCTGCATGTGTGCAAGGTGGCTCAGAAACGTATTCTCCTCGCACATGTGGAACTGAAAACACGTCTGCAATGTGTCCTCTGTGTGACCATTTAACCGTCCCGGTGGTGTGACTTTCCTTTGTAATGACACGCTGCAACCCCCTTGGTAGCGCTGCCCGTCTTCTGGCATCATTGTTTGGCTGGCTGCGCCTCTGCGGCCGCCCTGACCCACACAACGCCCCTCGGTGTCTTATTTATTGGGACTGCGAGGGTGTGATTGATGGGCAGGATCAGTGCATCAGTTCGCCTGTCCCTCCTCTCCTTCCGCCTTCTTCGGACTGTGCGGCTTCATGGCCGTGGCATGCGATAAGGGATCAGATGACGCCGCACAGTCTGAAGCGGGTGTAAGGACCCGAGTGTGAGAGGCCAACATATGTGCTGCGCCAGGCCCTGAATCCCAGCCCCGCAGTGTTTTGACAATGTTAAGACACTGCGGGGCTGGGATTCATGGTCATCGCGAAACGCACCGGCCGACATTAAATGATGTCAGAAGATGGGCAGCGCTAACAGCGCTAGGCCAGGGGATAACACGACAGCGCAGACTCCTGTACAGCAAATAACAACGCTCAGGAGGCTGCACCCAGCACCAAGGTGGGATTCTTGACATCTGTGCTGCGTCTCATTACAAAGGGAACTCGCGCCTCCAACACAGTTTGACTGTATAAAGGGCTAAATGTTATACGTGTTTCATTCAGCGTGTGCAAGGAGCGAAATTAAAAGAGCAACCTTTGACTTGTGCAGCACTACTGCTGCATAAGCTGTGGCTCTTCTACTTTCTAACCCCTGAGGGGGGGTTAAAGGTTACCTTTGAAATTGGTTCAAGTAGGCTTCGGCCTACACTCTGCTCCCCCTGCAGAGCCCGGGCTCCAACACCGCTAGTTGCTGTCCGGAAGTGCTGGCTGCACAGAGCCAAACACCTCGCCAATGTGTCAGTGGGGTCCAGCACCGCCAGCTGTTCCCCTGCTGTGTAGCCGGCAACGTGTCCTGCGACCGCCACGCAGACACAACAGACCCAAAGCTGCCGCCAGTGCAGGCTTCGGCCTACACTCCCCTCCCCCTGCTCCTGCTCCTCCTCCTCCTGCTGACCCTGGGCTCTAACAAACCGCCAGTTGGGGCCCAGATGTGCTAGCTGCACAGAGAAAAACACCAGCCAATGTGTCAGTGGGGTCCAGCACCGCCAGCTGTTCCCCTGCTGTGCAGCCGGCATCGTGTCCTGCAAAAGCCACGCAGACACAAGAACTGAAATTGAAGGGAACCTGTCCCCCCTCCCCCAGGCGTTTTTACGTTATCCAGCCACCTTGTACAGCGGTAATGCTGCATGTGTGCAAGGTGGCTCAGAAACGTATTCTCCTCGCACATGTGGAACTGAAAACACGTCTGCAATGTGTCCTCTGTGTGACCATTTAACCGTCCCGGTGGTGTGACTTTCCTTTGTAATGACACGCTGCAACCCCCTTGGTAGCGCTGCCCGTCTTCTGGCATCATTGTTTGGCTGGCTGCGCCTCTGCGGCCGCCCTGACCCACACAACGCCCCTCGGTGTCTTATTTATTGGGACTGCGAGGGTGTGATTGATGGGCAGGATCAGTGCATCAGTTCGCCTGTCCCTCCTCTCCTTCCGCCTTCTTCGGACTGTGCGGCTTCATGGCCGTGGCATGCGATAAGGGATCAGATGACGCCGCACAGTCTGAAGCGGGTGTAAGGACCCGAGTGTGAGAGGCCAACATATGTGCTGCGCCAGGCCCTGAATCCCAGCCCCGCAGTGTTTTGACAATGTTAAGACACTGCGGGGCTGGGATTCATGGTCATCGCGAAACGCACCGGCCGACATTAAATGATGTCAGAAGATGGGCAGCGCTAACAGCGCTAGGCCAGGGGATAACACGACAGCGCAGACTCCTGTACAGCAAATAACAACGCTCAGGAGGCTGCACCCAGCACCAAGGTGGGATTCTTGACATCTGTGCTGCGTCTCATTACAAAGGGAACTCGCGCCTCCAACACAGTTTGACTGTATAAAGGGCTAAATGTTATACGTGTTTCATTCAGCGTGTGCAAGGAGCGAAATTAAAAGAGCAACCTTTGACTTGTGCAGCACTACTGCTGCATAAGCTGTGGCTCTTCTACTTTCTAACCCCTGAGGGGGGGTTAAAGGTTACCTTTGAAATTGGTTCAAGTAGGCTTCGGCCTACACTCTGCTCCCCCTGCAGAGCCCGGGCTCCAACACCGCTAGTTGCTGTCCGGAAGTGCTGGCTGCACAGAGCCAAACACCTCGCCAATGTGTCAGTGGGGTCCAGCACCGCCAGCTGTTCCCCTGCTGTGTAGCCGGCAACGTGTCCTGCGACCGCCACGCAGACACAACAGACCCAAAGCTGCCGCCAGTGCAGGCTTCGGCCTACACTCCCCTCCCCCTGCTCCTGCTCCTCCTCCTCCTGCTGACCCTGGGCTCTAACAAACCGCCAGTTGGGGCCCAGATGTGCTAGCTGCACAGAGAAAAACACCAGCCAATGTGTCAGTGGGGTCCAGCACCGCCAGCTGTTCCCCTGCTGTGCAGCCGGCATCGTGTCCTGCAAAAGCCACGCAGACACAAGAACTGAAATTGAAGGGAACCTGTCCCCCCTCCCCCAGGCGTTTTTACGTTATCCAGCCACCTTGTACAGCGGTAATGCTGCATGTGTGCAAGGTGGCTCAGAAACGTATTCTCCTCGCACATGTGGAACTGAAAACACGTCTGCAATGTGTCCTCTGTGTGACCATTTAACCGTCCCGGTGGTGTGACTTTCCTTTGTAATGACACGCTGCAACCCCCTTGGTAGCGCTGCCCGTCTTCTGGCATCATTGTTTGGCTGGCTGCGCCTCTGCGGCCGCCCTGACCCACACAACGCCCCTCGGTGTCTTATTTATTGGGACTGCGAGGGTGTGATTGATGGGCAGGATCAGTGCATCAGTTCGCCTGTCCCTCCTCTCCTTCCACCTTCTTCGGACTGTGCGGCTTCATGGCCGTGGCATGCGATAAGGGATCAGATGACGCCGCACAGTCTGAAGCGGGTGTAAGGACCCGAGTGTGAGAGGCCAACATATGTGCTGCGCCAGGCCCTGAATCCCAGCCCCGCAGTGTTTTGACAATGTTAAGACACTGCGGGGCTGGGATTCATGGTCATCGCGAAACGCACCGGCCGACATTAAATGATGTCAGAAGATGGGCAGCGCTAACAGCGCTAGGCCAGGGGATAACACGACAGCGCAGACTCCTGTACAGCAAATAACAACGCTCAGGAGGCTGCACCCAGCACCAAGGTGGGATTCTTGACATCTGTGCTGCGTCTCATTACAAAGGGAACTCGCGCCTCCAACACAGTTTGACTGTATAAAGGGCTAAATGTTATACGTGTTTCATTCAGCGTGTGCAAGGAGCGAAATTAAAAGAGCAACCTTTGACTTGTGCAGCACTACTGCTGCATAAGCTGTGGCTCTTCTACTTTCTAACCCCTGAGGGGGGGTTAAAGGTTACCTTTGAAATTGGTTCAAGTAGGCTTCGGCCTACACTCTGCTCCCCCTGCAGAGCCCGGGCTCCAACACCGCTAGTTGCTGTCCGGAAGTGCTGGCTGCACAGAGCCAAACACCTCGCCAATGTGTCAGTGGGGTCCAGCACCGCCAGCTGTTCCCCTGCTGTGTAGCCGGCAACGTGTCCTGCGACCGCCACGCAGACACAACAGACCCAAAGCTGCCGCCAGTGCAGGCTTCGGCCTACACTCCCCTCCCCCTGCTCCTGCTCCTCCTCCTCCTGCTGACCCTGGGCTCTAACAAACCACCAGTTGGGGCCCAGATGTGCTAGCTGCACAGAGAAAAACACCAGCCAATGTGTCAGTGGGGTCCAGCACCGCCAGCTGTTCCCCTGCTGTGCAGCCGGCAACGTGTCCTGCAAAAGCCACGCAGACACTTGCTCTTGGACCTTCTGCTCCCCATCCTGGTTCCAGTACCGTCAGCTGGTTCCGGGCAGAGCCTTTGGCTTAGGTGCCTCCCTTTGGTATCCGAGTTCCACCAACGTCAGGTGGTCCTTGGTAGTGCTTTCAGGCACGGGTACCTCCTGCTTAGTAACCGGGTTCCAGTAACGTCAGCTGGTCCTCGGTAGTTCCATTGGCTCTTGGACCTTCGGCTACCCATCCGGGTTCCAGCACCGTCAGCTGGTTCTCGGCAGTGTCTTTTGCTCTTGTACCTTCTGCTCCCCATCCTGGTTCCAGTACCGTCAGCTGGTTCCGGGCAGAGCCTTTGGCTTAGGTGCCTCCCTCTGGGTATCTGAGTTCCACCAACGTCAGGTGGTCCTTGGTAGTGCTTTCAGCACAGGTACCTCCTGCTTAGTAACCGGGTTCCAGTAACGTCAGCTGGTCCTCGGTCGTTCCATTGGCTCTTGGACCTTCGGGTAGCCATCCGAGTTCCAGTTCCATCAGCTGGTTCTCGGCATTTTCTCAGCCTTCTTGTACCTTCTGCTACATTTCCAAGTTCAAGAGACTAAACACGATGACCCGGAAGACCACCCCTAAGATGACGACGACACCAGAGACGACAACCACCGTGATGACGACGACCCTGGAGACGATGACCCTGAAGACCACCCCGATGACGACGACCCCGGAGACCACCCCGATGACGACGACCCCGGAGACGACGACCCTGGAGACGACGACGACCTGGAAGACCGAGAAGCAGAAGAACAAGAGGCTGCAGAACAAAGAGCAGAAGGACATTAAGCATAACACAAAATATCAGAGCAAAAAATATTATGTAAATTATAAGCAGAAGAAGACTAAGCAGTGTATGGGGGTGAGTCCGTTCCTCCTCGTGGTGCCCCTGGATAAAGCCTGATGCTGCAGGCCAAACTGAACGCGGACAAATGTAACTGTTTTGTGACAGGCAGAACGGAAGGTGTAATCTTCAAACTTTTATAGATAACAACTACGGGAATGCCTGTCACAAATAAGAATATGATGAAGAAGTAGAATATGATGAAGATAATAGTAAACTAAAAACAATATGAACAATGTAACCCAAAAAATAATAGGTAGAAGATGAAGAAGAAGATGAATAAGGTGAAGAAGTTGATGTCAAAGAAGCTGATGATGAGGATAATTAAGAAGAAAGCGTGGGAGAAGTAAAAAAAAAGGTGAAGGGCGTGGAAGCAGTGAAACATCAATATCTGACATTAAAAAAAAAATTAACATAGTCAAATTCTTTCTAACGCCGAACGTCATAAAAAAAAACGCAAAATCCTGCTATTCTATTACATTGGGCTAAACCTCTGTGCCTTTAATATCTCCGCCACGTCCCCCAATACATCCTACATTATTCTTAGTTGTTTTCCTTCATGTAGAATGAACCTACAAGTGTATAAAGGGTTTATTTTAATTCCGATATTTTCGTCCCATTGACTTGCATTGGGATCGGGTATCGGTATCGGATTAGATCCGATACTTTGACGGTATCGGCCGATACTTTCCGATACCGATACTTTCCGATATCGGAAGGTATCGCTCAACACTACTCTTCACCTCTGGGTGGCTCAGGAGTTAGGCGCTGACATGGATGTTCAGGGACTTGCTTCTCGGGTGGATCAACTTGCTGCTAGAGTACAGGGTATTTCTGATTATATTGTGCAGACTCCTGTTTTAGAGCCTAGAATTCCTACCCCCGATCTGTTTTTTGGGGACAGGTCCAAATTTTTGAGCTTTAAAAATAACTGTAAACTGTTATTTGCTCTGAAGCCCCGTTCCTCTGGTGATCCCATCCAGCAGGTAAAAATTGTAATTTCTCTGTTGTGTGGCGACCCGCAGGATTGGGCATTTTCCCTGGAATCTGGGAATCCGGCCTTGCTTAATGTAGACACTTTTTTTCAGGCGCTTGGGTTATTGTATGACGAACCTAATTCTGTGGATCATGCTGAGAAAACCTTGTTGGCCCTGTGTCAGGGTCAAGAAGCGGCAGAATCATATTGCCAGAAATTTGGAAAATGGTCTGTGCTTACTAAGTGGAATGAGGATGCCTTGGCGGCAATTTTCAGAAAGGGTCTTTCTGAATCTGTTAAAGATGTTATGGTGGGGTTCCCCATGCCTGCTGGTTTGAGTGATTCTATGTCTCTGGCTATTCAAATTGATCGGCGCTTGCATGAGCGCAGAGTTGTGCACACTATGGCGTTGTCTTCCGAGCGGAGTCCTGAGCCTATGCAGTGTGATAGGATTGTGTCTAGAGCTGAACGCCAAGGATACAGACGTCAGAATAGGTTGTCCTTTTACTGCGGCGATTCTGCTCATGTTATTTCTGATTGCCCTAAGTGTACCAAGAGAATCGCTAATTCCGTTACCATCAGTACTGTACAACCTAAATTTCTGTTATCTGTGACCCTGATCTGCTCATTATCGTCATTCTCTGTCATGGCATTTGTGGATTCAGGCGCCGCTTTAAATTTGATGGACTTAGAATTTGCCAGACGTTGTGGTTTTCCCTTACAGCCTTTGCGGAGTCCTATCCCTTTGAGGGGTATTGATGCTACACCATTGGCTAAAAATAAACCTCAGTTTTGGACACAGTTAACCATGTGCATGGCGCCAGCCCATCAGGTAGATTGTCGTTTCCTGGTGTTGCATAATTTGCATGGTGCTATTGTGCTGGGGTTTCCATGGTTACAGGTACATAATCCGGTGTTGGATTGGAAATCCATGTCTGTGACTAGTTGGGGTTGTCAGGGGGTTCATGATGACGTTCCTCTGATGTCAATTTCCTCCTCCCCCTCTTCTAAAATTCCTGAGTTTCTGTCAGATTTTCAGGATGTTTTCGATGAGCCCAAGTCCAGTTCCCTTCCACCGCATAGGGACTGTGATTGTGCTATTGACTTGATTCCAGGCTGTAAGTTTCCTAAGGGCCGACTTTTCAACCTGTCTGTGCCTGAACATGCCGCCATGCGGAGCTATGTAAAGGAGTCTTTGGAGAAGGGGCATATTTGGCCATCTTCTTCTCCATTGGGAGCAGGTTTTTTTTTTGTTGCCAAGAAGGATGGCTCCTTGAGACCCTGTATTGATTATCGCCTCTTGAATAAGATCACGGTCAAATTCCAATACCCTTTGCCTTTGCTTTCTGATTTGTTTGCCAGGATTAAGGGGGCTAGTTGGTTTACTAAGATTGACCTTCGAGGGGCATATAATCTTGTTTGTATTAAGCAGGGTGACAAATGGAAAACTGCGTTTAATACACCCGAGGGCCATTTTGAATATCTTGTGATGCCATTCGGACTCTCTAATGCCCCATCTGTGTTTCAGTCCTTCATGCATGATATTTTTCGGAATTATCTTGATAAATTCATGATTGTATATTTGGATGATATTTTGACTTTTTCAGATGATTGGGAGTCTCATGTGAAACAAGTCAGGATGGTATTTCTGGTCCTTCGTGATAATGCCTTGTTTGTGAAGGGGTCTAAGTGCCTCTTTGAAGTACAGAAGGTTTCTTTTTTGGGCTTCATTTTTTCTCCATCATCTATAGAAATGGATCCGGTTAAGGTTCAGGCCATTCATGATTGGATCCAGCCCACATCCGTGAAGAGCCTTCAGAAATTTTTGGGCTTTGCTAATTTTTATCGCCGTTTCATTGCCAACTTCTCCAGTGTGGTTAAACCCCTGACCGATTTGACGAGGAAGGGCGCTGATGTAGCGAATTGGTCCTCTGAGGCTGTTTCTGCCTTTCAGGAGCTTAAGCGCCGATTTACTTCTGCCCCTGTGTTGCGTCAGCCGAATGTTTCTCTTCCTATTCAGGTTGAGGTTGACGCTTCTGAGATTGGGGCAGGGGCCGTTTTGTCTCAGAGGAATTCTGATGGTTCCTTGATGAAACCGTGTGCCTTCTTTTCTTGAAAGTTTTCACCTGTGGAACGCAATTATGATGTCGGCAATCGTGAGTTGTTGGCTATGAAGTGGGCATTTGAGGAGTGGCGACATTGGCTTGAGGGGGCCAATCACCGTATTGTGGTCTTGACCGATCATAAGAATCTGATTTACCTCGAGTCTGCCAAACGGCTGAATCCTAGACAGACCCGATGGTCCCTGTTTTTCTCCCGTTTTGATTTTGTTGTCTCGTATCTTCTGGGTTCTAAGAATGTTAAGGCTGATGCCCTCTCTAGGAGTTTTTTGCCTGATTCCCCTGGGATTCTTGAGCCGGTTGGTATTCTGAAGGAGGGGGTGATTCTTTCTGCCATCTCCCCTGATTTGCGACGGGTTCTTCAGGAGTTTCAGGCTGATAAACCTGATCGCTGTCCAGCGGGGAAACTGTTTGTTCCTGACAGATGGACTAGTAAAGTGATTTCTGAGGTTCACTGTTCTGTGTTGGCTGGCCATTCTGGGATTTTTGGTACCAGAGATTTGGTTAGTAGGTCCTTTTGGTGGCCTTCTTTGTCACGGGATGTGCGTTCTTTTGTGCAGTCCTGTGGGACTTGTGCGCGGGCCAAACCTTGCTGCTCCCGCGCCAGTGGGTTGCTTTTGCCTTTGCCGGTCCCTGAGAGACCTTGGACGCATATTTCTATGGATTTTATTTCGGATCTTCCGGTTTCCCAGAGGATGTCAGTTATCTGGGTGGTCTGTGACCAGTTTTCTAAGATGGTTCATTTGGTACCTTTGCCTAAATTGCTTTCCTCTTCTGAGTTGGTTCCGTTGTTTTTTCAGCATGTGGTTTGTTTGCATGGCATTCCGGAGAATATTGTGTCCGATAGAGGTTCCCAGTTTGTTTCTAGGTTTTGGCGGTCCTTTGGTGCTAAGCTGGGCATTGATTTGTCTTTTTCTTCCGCATTTCATCCTCAGACAAACGGCCAAATCGAGCGAACTAACCAGACTTTGGAAACTTATTTGAGATGCTTTGTGTCTGCCGATCAGGATGATTGGGTGGCTTTCTTGCCATTGGCCGAGTTTGCCCTTAATAATCGGGCTAGTTCTGCTACCTTGGTGTCACCATTCTTTTGTAATTCTGGGTTTCATCCTCGTTTTTCTTCAGGGCAGGTTGAGTCTTCTGATTGTCCTGGGGTGGACTCTGTGGTTGACAGGTTGCAGCAGATTTGGGCTCATGTTGTGGACAATTTGGTGTTGTCTCAGGAGGAGGCTCAGCGTTTTGCCAACCGTCGTCGGCGTGTGGGTTCCCGGCTTCGGGTTGGGGATTTGGTCTGGTTGTCTTCTCGTTATGTTCCTATGAAGGTTTCTTCCCCAAAGTTCAAGCCTCGGTTTATTGGTCCTTATAGGATTTCTGAGATTATCAATCCAGTGTCTTTTCGTTTGGCCCTTCCAGCCTCTTTTTCCATCCATAATGTTTTTCATAGATCTTTGTTGCGGAAATATGTGGTGCCCGTGGTTTCCTCTGTTGATCCTCCTGCCCCGGTGTTGATTGATGGGGAGTTGGAGTATGTTGTGGAGAAGATCTTGGATTCTCGTTTTTCAAGACGGAGGCTTCAGTATCTTGTCAAGTGGAAGGGTTATGGCCAGGAGGATAATTCTTGGGTTGTTGCCTCCGATGTTCATGCTGACGATTTGGTTTGTGCCTTCCATTTGGCTCGTCCGGATCGGCCTGGGGGCTCTGGTGAGGGTTCGGTGACCCCTCCTCAAGGGGGGGTACTGTTGTGAATTCTGTTGTGGGTTCTGCTCTTGGGCTCCCTCCGGTGGTTACAAGTAGTAGTGCTGATGTTTGTCCTTCACAGCAGTCATCAGGTGCTTCCACTTTGGACGGGGCTATTTAGTCTGGCTTCAACCTTTAGTGAGTGCCAGTTGTCCATTGTTTTTCTGGAGGATTCACATCTCTGCTTGGTTTCTCCTGCTGGATTGTCACAATCATCAAAGATAAGTCCTGGCTTTGTTTTTGCAGTCCACATGCGGTGGACTTTATGGTTCAGTGAATTGCTATGTTTTTTCTTATCCAGCTTTGTCTGTGTAAGGATTTATTCAGCCAAGCTGGAAGCTCTGGAGTCGCAGAGTTACCCTCCATGCCTTTAGTTAGGTGTGGAGATTTTTGTATTCTCTGTGGTGGATTTTTGTAGTATTTTAATACTGACCGCACAGTACTCTGTCCTGTCTTTTCTTTCTAGGTAGCGTGGCCTCCTTTGCTAAATTCTGTTTTCAGTCTGCATTTGTAATTTCCCTCTCCTCGCACAGTCAATATTTGTGGGGGGCTGTCTTTCCTTTGGGGATTTTCTCTGAGGCAAGATAGTTTTCCTGTTTCTTTCTTTAGGGGTAATTAGTCCTCCGGCAGTGACGAGGTGTCTAGGGAGTGACAGGAACATCCCATGGCTACTTCTAGTTGCGGTGTTAAGTTCAGGGTCTGCAGTCAGTACAGAGGCCACCTACTCCAGAGCTCGTTCATGCTGCTCCTAGGCCACCAGATCATAACAAAATACCCCTATAGATGGAAATGGGAATTCTATCTTGCCTCAGAGCAGAACCCCAGAGGATAGGGAGCCCCCCACAAATATTGACTGTGAGTATAAGAGGAAAAACACACACAGGCAGAAAAACAGGATTTAGCAAAAGAGGCACTTCTAGCTAAACAGAAAAGGATAGGACAGAATTCTAAGCGGTTAGTATTAAAATCCTAAAAATATCCACAGCAGATAATACAAATATACTACATCTAACTAAAGACATAGAAAGTATATCTACATCTCCTGAGAATCCAGCATGACTGAAAAATCCAAACAAAGTCTAAGCTGAACAAAAACACAATGAATAGCACTGAATTGCAAAGCACACTGCATGTGTGCACAGAGACAAAAAAACAGACACTTATCTTAGTTGAATTGGCAGCAGGGCATGAGGAGCCAGAGAGATGCAATCCCTCCAAGTACAATGGACAACTGGCATTGACTCATGGATCCTGCACACCTAAATACCTAATAGAGCTGCAATCAGCAGAAACACCTGCCCTGGATTACAACCCCAAGACAACTGCACTACCACCAACAACCACCGGAGGGAGCCCAAGAGCAGAATTCACAACAGGTAGCATCATGGTTTGGGCCTGCTTTTCTTCAGCAGGGACAGGGAAGATGGTTAAAATTGATGGAAAGATGGATGGAGCCAAATACAGGACCATTCTTGAAGAAAACCTGTTGGAGTCTGCAAAAGACCTGAGACTGGGGTGGAGACTTGTCTATATGTCGCATTCCTCTTTCACACATCAGTTTTTTGCCGTCAGTCAGAATCGGTTGGCTTAACGGATCGACGGATTAGTCTGATGCGACGGATTTGTTTTTTTCAACGGATCCGACTAGCGCATCTGGCTAATTGGATCCTAAATAAATCAGAGCATGTTCATTTAAAAAAACGGAATCCGTCGCTGTTGACGGATCTGGCACCCATAGGCTTCCATTCAAGCAAACGATGGTCGCTGTCCGATTTTTTGACATATACAAAAAATGTTACTTTGTCCATTGTCTCCGGCTGCCGGACAAACAATTTTTTATGGATTTGGCGAACGACAGATGAAACATGAGGCCATCCGTCGCAATCCATCGCTAATACAAGTCTATGAGAAAAAAATGGATCCGGGTGCATCAGTTACCGGATTCATTTTTTTCTAAATTCGATGGTTTGCAAATAATAGCAAAAAACTGATGTGTGAAAGGGGCTGTAGTAGCAGATATATCCAGATCCAGGAGTCTGATCCAGACTTTAGTCTAATCCATGTATGTTTCAAATCCAATCTTTCAAATTACAGATTTCTAAGTACAATACTTTGAATTAGACTGAATTGGACTGGAGTTGACTGGAAGGTAACGGAATATCAAACCACTACAATGTTTCGGTTAATTTTTTTCTTTCCTTCTTACAATCTACGGCAATTCCTCCACCTAGTAAAAAACTACTCATTTCTCCCTCTATACTCCCCAGCCATCTCACCTTCTCCTCAGAACTGTTCCTCCACGTACCATCTTTTTTGTCCAGACACACATGGCCACATCATGTCCTATCCTGCTCCCACCTTCTAACGCTCATTCTGCTACTCCTCATTGCTGGTGAGGTGATGTATCCCCAAATCCTGGCTTTCCTCAACACATCCCCACACTCATTTCTAACCCCCTGCCATGATCCTCTACATGTTTTCCCAACCATGATAACTTCATACCCATTCATGCAGCCTCCACTCCCCCGGTCCCTCTACCTGGAGCACTATAGAACGCACGCTCTGCCTGCAACAAACTGCCATTTATCCATTACCTCTTCATCACCAACAAACTCTCCTTCCTCGGCATCACTGAAACTTGGCTCACCCCGTCTGACTCAGCCTCTCCAGCTGCACCTTCTTATGGCGGATTCCACCTATCTCACACCCCTCATCCCAGCAACAAATGTGGTGGAGGAGTTGGCTTGCTCCTGTCCGACATCTGCTCCTTTACTCCAATCCCGCTACCACCCTCCGCTACTCTTTCCTCGTTTGAGGTGCACTCCGTCCGTATCTATTCCCCCACCAACCTCCAGCTGGCTGTCATCTACCGCCCCCCAAAACTAGCTATCTCCACCTTTCTCGACCACTTCACCACCTGGCTACTTCAGTTCCTCTTTGCTGACATCCCCACTATCATCATGGGTGACTTCAATATCCCCATTGATAGTTCCACCTCAGCTGCCTCTAAATTTTATCGCTCACTGCCTCCTTCGTCCTCACTCAATGGTCCTCTGCGGCCACTCACAAAGATGGCCACATGCTGGACCTCATCTTCGCCTGCCTCTGCTTCCTTACTAATCTCACTAACACACCCCTCCCCCTGTCTGACCACAACCTACTGAAATTCTCTTCCCTCTCCTCTCCTAGTGCGCAAACACCACTCCACAAACTCACTCACCATCGCAGAAATCTCAAACACCTCAATTTACAATAACTCTCTGAGTCCCTTCTCCCTCTTATAGACATAGCTTCCATTCATGACACAGATGCTGCTGCCACTTTTTATAACACCACAATAACAGCAACACTTGATTCGGTCGTTCTGCTCATGCATACAAAAACTCGTACAATCAACAGGCAGCACTGGCTGACCAGCCTGACAAAAGAACTGAGATGGGCTTCCAGGGTCGCTGAGCGAACATGGAAGCGATCCCGCTCTGCTGACTACTTCATTGCATACAAGCAGTCCCTAGCCAGCTTCAAGTCCACGCTCACTGCCACAAAACAAACTTACTTCTCATCTCTCATATCCTCCCTGTCTCACAACTCTAGACAGCTTTTCAACACTTTCAATTCACTACTCCATCCCCCAGCACCTCCTCCCTCCCCTCTCATTTCTGCTGAAGACTTTGCCTCTTTCTTTAAACAGAAGATCGATACAATAAGAGAAAGCTTTAGCAGCAGCGCCCAATACCCCTCTTAACTGCTCAACCCTGTTCTTCCAAAACCAGCTTCTCCACCATGACAGAAGATCAGCTCTACACCCTCCTGTCAAGATCACACCTCACCACTTGCATGCTTGACATGCTCCCGTCCCACCTCATCCCTAACCTTGCCACGATCTTCATCTCAACCCTAACACACCTCTTCAACCTCTCACTCACAACAGGTGTCTTCCCCTCATCCTTCAAACATGCCAAGATCACACCCATCCTCAAAAAGCCCTCCCTCGACCCATCCTCTGTGTCTAGCTATCGCCCAATATTTATTCTCCCTTATGCCTCAAAACTACTTGAACAGCATCTCCATCTTGAACTGTATTCCCACCTCTCCTCCAGCTCACTCTTTGACCGGTTACAATCTGGCGTCCGACCCCAACACTCAACTGAAACGGCCCTAACTAAAGTCACCAATGACCTACTGATGGCCAAGAGCAAGCAACACTACTCTGTCCTCTTTCTCCTGGACCTGTCTTCTGCCTTTGACACTGTGGACCACTCCCTCCTGCTACATATTCTCTCATCTCTTGGCATCACAGACTTAGCCCTATCCTGGATCTTGTCATATCTATCAGACTGAACATTCAGGGTCTTCCTCTCCCATACAACCTCCTCACCTTGCCCCTTGTTGGTCGGTGTTCCTCAAGGCTCAGTTCTAGGACCCCTACTCTTCTCCATCTACACCTTTGGCCTGGGACAGCTCATAGAATCCGATGGTCTGCAGTGTCATCTCTACGCCGATGACACGCAGATCTACCTATCCTGATGTGACCTCACCTCCTTACTCTCCAAAATCCCATACTGTCTGTATGCTATCTCAGCCTTCTTTTCTGCTCGCTTTCTAAAACTGAACATGGACAAAACAGAATTCATCATCTTTCCCCATCTCAATCTTCCCCTCCACCAGACCTATCCATCAATGTCAATGGCTGCTCACTTTCCCCAGTGCCCTCTCTTTCAAGCCACGTATCCAATCCCTTGCCTCCTCCTGCCATCTCAAACTCAAAAATATTTCCCAAATCTGTGCATTGCTTGACCACGAAACCACAAAAACAATAGTGTAAGCCCTTATCATATCCCGCCTTGACTACTGCAACCTCCTACTCTCTGGCCTCCCCTCTAGCAGTCTGGCACAACTCTAATCCATCCTACACTCTGTTTCCCGACTAATCTACCTGTCTCCCTGCTGTTCCCCAGCCTCTCCCTTATGCCAAGCCCTTCACTGGCTTCCTATAGTCCAGAGACTCCAGTTCAAAACCCTTACTATGACATACAAAGCCATCTACAACCTGTCTCCTCCATACATCTGTAACATGGTCTCCCATTACTTACCTACACACAACCTTCGATCCTCTCAAGATCTCCTTCTCTACTCCCCTCTCATCTCTTCTTCCCACAACCGCATCCAAGACTTCTCCCGTGCTTCCCCCATACTCTGGAACTCTCTACCCCAACACATCAGACTCTCACCTACCATAGAAACCTTCAAAAAGAGCCTGAAGACTCACCTCTTCCCAAAAGCCTACAGCCTGCACTGTTCCTGAACCTATTGAACTGCCACACAACCAGCTCTACCTTCTCCTAGTGTATCCTCACCCATCCCCTGCAGACTGTGAGCCCTCGTGGGCAAGGTCCTCCCTCCTTCTGTACCTGTTAGTGCCTTTTTTTTTGCTCATGTTTATTGTATTTGTGTATATTTGCCCCCTTTTCACATGTAAAGCGCCATGGAAAAAATGGCGCTATAAAAAATGTATAATAATAATAATATATTGAAGAAATGAAATAAATTAACTTTTGATGATATTCTAATTTAGTGAGAAGCAATTATAAATTAGATGTCCAATTGTACCAGATACAGAAGTATTTTTTGGGCAACTGCATCGACATCCAGTACAAGTCATCAAGTCCCCTTTCCTGCATGGCTGTACTTGGTAATGTACTTATTGTGCTTAATGAAATACCACTCCTAGTTTTCATATTTGATTAAATCAACATTATAGGGAAAATAAGAAAACTACCTTTCATGTTTTCAATAGGTTAGAGGGAGTTTGTGGATAGTCTCCGCTGTACCGACAGGATTTAAGTCATATATCCCAGTGTAGTAAAATGATTGGTTTATTTTGATGTGTTTCAAAGTACAAAGTTACTTCATCAGAAAACCCACATGTATCCACATCTACATACAGACCATATACTCAGTAAGGCTGGGGTAACACGGCTGTCGATTCTCTCATGCATGAAAATTAGGCCAACCAAGTTCCCCAACTGCTAACACCACAGATAGAACTCCCTTGCGCCTGGCATGTAGGTCTTTAACATCCACCCAGGAGTTAACCTCTGGACTTCAACCTTTCCACTTAATAAACTGAAGGCACCAACTGAAATTCATGATATGTTTCACCTCATACTCCTTGTCCTCCTCCAAGTTTACCTCAATACAGTTGGGAGGGCCCAGCATCCTTCAAACTTTTTAAGAAGCAAAACTTGGAAGGAATTATTAATCCCCTATACAACCGGGAGCTGGAGCTTAACCATCATTGGATTAATGATCTTGATTATTGATATATGATTATTATTATTTATTGTTATAGCGCCATTTATTCCATGGCACTTTACATGTGAGGAGGGGTATACATAATAAAAATAAGTACAATAATCATGATCCAGCAAACTTAGGAGCAAATTTTCTGGATGAAACTTTAAGACAGAGATTTTTTAAGGATAACCACACAAAATCTCCCACCTTAAAGACAGGAGCACCTTTGCATCTCCTGTTGGCAGTTCTCTTGGTTAGATCGCAAGTTATCAAAGGACCTCTTTTAACCTCTCCCCAAAACCTTAACCAGATGAAAAGAATATCTTTTCTCTTCTGGAATTGTAGACAGCAATACAGAAAAATCCTAAAAAACTGGATGGAAACCTGCACAACAAAAAAGGCGAGATACCAGTAGCAGTAGAATTGCGGCTATTGAGTGCGACTTCAGCTAGGGGAAGAAAATCTACCCAATACTCTTGAGTAGATAAAACAAAACATCTTAAATATTGTTCCAATTCCTGGTTCACTCTCTCCTTCTGAAAGTTTGAGTCAGCATGACAATCTAAGGATAGTGATAGCTTAATTTCCAATCTAGCACAAAAGCTACTCCAAAAGCTAGCCACAAACCGACCCCTCTATCGGCAATAATGTTTTTAGGAACACCATGAAGTTTAATGACATAGGAGATGAAGAAATTAGCAAAACCTTAAGCCGCAGGCAATTTTGGTAGAGGATCCAAGTGAACAATCTTGCAAAAACAGTCAACCACCATCCACAAAACAGACTACTAGAGTTAGGCAAGTTCATGACAAATCCATAGACAACTGGGTCCAAGGCCGAGACAGACCCT